>NW_017962977.1:816224-1014430 GCF_001890905.1 Aspergillus aculeatus ATCC 16872
AAAATTTAAATTAATAAAAACAGTTAAATTTTTTTTAAAATTTATAAATTTTTATATAAATTTATCTTTAGATTCTCAACCATCGTACGACTATCTATAAATCTAATTAAAAATCTGGTTCTTTTAATAAATCTAAAAATATAAAATAAGCTTTTAGATATTAAAAAAAAAGTTTATAATTATACTAATTCTTTATCTTTTAAATTCTAAATATATAATAATAATAGAAACTAAGAAGAATTCTGAATACCTTCACTTCCACTTTAATAAAACCTTACTTTTCACTCAAACTTTATATGGGATTCCATACAAAATTTAAGTAAGGGGTAAAGTGAAAGTAAAAGTAAAGTAAAAGATAGATAAAATTAATTTTCTTGAATAAGTAACTGATTAAACTGATTGAATGAATTTAAACTGAAACTGAACTGAAACTGCTTGCTCTACTAACTAAAAGAATAATAGGAATTGACCTCTTATTTATAGCTGAATAGCCATGTTGATTTTCCGAGGCTTTCCGCGATCATATGAAAAACACATGAAAGTAAATAAATAAATAAATTCCTATTGAACAGGAACAATAGGATGAATAGAAGAAGATTGTTCCAGGCCGTTTTCCCCACTGAGGGGTCACCGGAACTCGGAAATCCACTCCGCGAACTGGCTAACCTGAGGCAGCGAACTGGGGAGCCTGAGGTGGCGAACTGGCGAGCCTGAGGCTACCAACTGGCTATATAGTTGACAGAAACAGATTTTTCAGACTATAAATATGAAAGAAATATTTTTTTAAATAAATAAAAATAAGAAGCTATATTTTCATATTTATTTTTTAAAAAAAATATTCCAGCTGAATATAATTATAGAGTTTATAATAAAAGACTACTAGTAGTTATATAATATCTGAAAATATAGAATATTAAATTATATTTAATATTAGAATTTATAATAATAATTAATTATAAAAATTTAAAATACTTCTTCGAGCTATATAAACTTATAGAAAGATATATATAATAAAATTTAATCTTAAATAGATTTAATATATACAAATCTTTTTATAATTATAAATAAACTAACAAAAAAATAATATTTTATATAATAAAAAAATTACTGTTAAAGATACAGCTAAAATCTTAATTAAAATAATTTTTAAATAATATAATTTTTTAAAGATTATAGTCTCAGATCGGGATATTTAATTTATAAATCATATATAAAAAATATATAATTTATTAAAAAGTATTAAAAAAATTATTTATAATTTATTATTTTTAAATAGATAAAGTAACTGTAAAAGAAAAAGATCAGTTAGATATAGAATAGTAGCAGTCTATTAATTCCAAGACTAATCCTTATTATTCTAAAAATCTAGCAAGATCCTAGAAGTTAAATACTGATAAAAATCTAAATTATTAATATTATAATTATTATATAAAAATATATAAATAAATTATTAATAATCTATTATAATTATAAAAATTATTTATAATAATTAGATTTTCTTTTATATACAGCTGTTTTTAATAATATAATAACAGTATAATACTACTATTTGGATATAAAAACTAATTATTTTTAAAAATATAATAATAGATAATAAAAAATTATAGATTAGTTTTATTTAAAATATATATTATAAATAATATTATTCTATTTTAGACTATAATTTTTTAATAATAATATTAATAATATAAATATATCTTTATATATTTTTTTTAATATTCTTAATATTATTAGTATTATTTATTTTATATTAAAAAACTTATATTTTTCTGCTGTTTCTATATTTATTTATTCATTTTAATATATATATATAATATTTATATTTTATATTTTTTTAATATTACTAAAAATATTAATAAATAGCTGTAGTATTTATATTATAATATTATATCTTCTACAGTAAATTATTATCTTTTAATTAAAATTTTATGTTTTTCTAATATTTTCTTTTATTTAAAATATTTTTTAGATTAATATAAAAAATTATAAGTATAGTTTTAGTAAAAAATTTAAATTTGGATATATTTTTAATACAGTTTTATTAATAAAATATTAATAATATACTAGTTAGAAAATAAATTATATTTTTAATAAATTTTCTTTTTTTTAAAAAATTTCGAACTCCAGCTAACTATATATTAAACGGTATTAGAAATATTAGATAATACCACTAATATACTACTAATTTTTTATTAATTAAATTTTTTTAATTAAAAAAATAAATAAAAAAAATATAATTCTGTTTTTTATAGTCTTTTCGGGTTTTTAGCTGTTAATCTTATTATTCAATTTTTTAATATAAAAAAAATCTATTATATTAAATATAGTATAGCAGCTGCTATTAAAAAGGCTATAATTATAAATAATATTAATTATTTATAAAAATTATATTAATTTTTTAATAAAAATATCTAATTATTTATTATAATTTTATTATAAAATATTATATTCTTACCGTTCAGACCGAAGACTTATATATATATTTTTATTTTTTATTTAATAATATTAGCTATCTATTTTAATATTATATAATAATCTTTTATCTGAATAATATAATCTGTAAGATTATATATTTTTATATTAATAGAAATAGTAAGAAAAATAGTATATTATTAATATTAAAAATATTTTTTTATTAATATTATTTATAATTTATAATTTTATTAATATTTTATATTTATTTTTTATACAGTAATATCTCCTACTGACAGTTTTTATTTAATTATTTTTTAATTTTAATAATTTTATTAAATATATATTATCTAGGTTTTTTTAATATTATTTTATTCATAGTTTATATACGTAGTTGTAAATAAAATAAATATATAATATAATATATTTATATTTGTTTATTATAAATTATATATATATTATATATATTTTATAATTATTTTATTGTTATTTCTACTGTATGTTAATCTTACTCTATATTTTATAAAATAGAAAAATATAATCTGATTATTAAATTTATAAATTTTTTTATTAAATATTTATTAAATTTTTTTATTAATAACTATTAATTATATTCGGAGAACTATTCTTACTATTTTATTAAATAAAACTAATCTTTTTAATAATATTACTAATTTAATATTTATTTTATCTTTTATTTTTTATTATTATTCAGATCTAATATTAGTAGTATTTTTAGAACCGTCTTTTTCTAATTTTTCTAAAATTTTAATAAAAAGATATAAAATATATTATATAACCGAATATACTTTTTAAAAAGATATAAATAAAATATTTATTTTTTTATAATTTTTAAATAGTTTATTTTTTTTTCTGAAATTCAGAATCTTAATTTTAAAAAAATTTTAATTAAATTTTTTAAATTATTATTATAATTAGATTTATAAATCTTTTTAGTTTTATTTATTTTTTTTATAACTATAATACTAGCAGATTTCTTATAATTTATTATATAAATTATAGTTTAATTAATTAATTTTATATTAGCAGTATCTGTAGATCTGTTTAATATTATATAAATATTAAATCTAAATTTTTTTATAAAAATATTTTATTATATTTAAATTAGAATTTATTAATTTTAAATACTGCTGAAATAGATACTAACTGATTATAAAATATTTATATAATATTATTATTATAAAAGCTTTTTATTAGTTTAAATAATTTAAATAGAATATTAGCAGGATTGTTCTTATTTAATTAGTATTTAATTATAAAGTTAAAAAAATTAGAATTATATATTAATATATTTAATATTTATTAAGGTGGAGCTGATTTATAAATAATCTAAAATTTATATAATTAAATAAAAATTTAATAAAATATTGAGTTCTATTAAAATATTAATACTAAGATTTAAAAAAATAGATAATAGTAAAAGTTTCTTAATTTAAAATTTTTTAATTAAATTCTACATCCGAAAACTTTCTTAATTAAACAATAATTATATAATATTATTTGTTTAGTTTAAATTAGATTAAAATATCTATTATTTTTTTATTATAAATATCGGTTTCGATTCGGATAGATTAAATTAAATTAAAATAATAAAAAAAATACTTTAAAATATATTAATAAACCGGCGAAATATCAGTCTTTCTTTTAGAAATAATTAATATATTTTAAATTTTTTATTATTTTAATTTTCTTTTAGAAAATTTATTAAAAATAATATTATTAAAAAAAGTTGCGAATAAATCTGCAGTAGAAGTTATAAAATTTTAAAAAAATTAAAAAAAATCTAAATATTATAATAAATAATAAATAATAGTTATAAAATAATAGTTTTAATTTAGTTAGAATCTATTATGATATCTATAAAAAAAATAATATACTTAAAAAATTTAACTTATTACTAAAAAAAAGTATTTAGATAATTTAATATATAAATTAATTTATTATAATTATATTAATACTTTTTTTAATATATTTAATATATTTATATCTTATTATTAAAAAGATAAAAATATTATTTAGATATATAATATAAATAATATTAAGAATATTCTATAATATAAAATATATATAATTTTAAAAAAAAGTAGATATATTAGTTAAATCAAACAGTATTATTATATATTTAAAATAATTATAATATATATAAAATACAGTTTTCTATTTATTTTCTTTTTTAATATAAATTTAATAATAAGTATTTTAAATATTAATTTTACTAAAATATTTATATCTGATAAAACAATCTAAAATCTTAAAAATTAGAAGTAATAAATATTAATTTTTTATTCTAATTTTATTAAATCTATAGTAATTTATATATAATTACAGACTTTTATTTTTTTTAAATATAAAAAAAAATAAAAACTTTTATAAAACTTTTAAATAGATATATTTTTTTATTTACAATATTTTTATTAATATAATCTTTAAATATTAAAAGTTTTTTTTTTAAAAGAGAATAGATAGGTCCAAACAGAGATAATTTATTTTCAAAAAAATTAATAATATAATTTTTATTATAATACTCTAAAAAATTTTTAGATTAATTAAATAAAAAGATATTAGTAAATTCGACTAATTCTAATAAAATAGAATTATTTTAATAATATTCTAATAATTTATTATCTTTAAAAAGCTATAGTTTTTCTACCGTTTTAATAATAATATAAATATAAATATAATTTTGATAAGTTTTAATAAACTTCTAAAAAATTTAATTTATAAATTTTATTAAATTTAAACTATTATTACTTATTTTATTAAAAATAAGTAAATCTTATAATTAAATAAAATAATTATAGAAAATAATATAGAGACGTTCTGAAAAATAATAGTATAAAATTTAATAAAATAATATTATATTTTTTTAAATTAATAATATTTAGTAGAATGATCTATATATTATAGTTAGTAATAACAGTATAATTAATTATTTTCAGCTGAAATAAATATTTTAATAATTTTAAAAAAAATATTATTATATAAATTAAATACTAATTGAATTATATATTATATAATTATTAATATTAGTATAGATTTTTTTAATATAAAATATCTGTATTAATATTAATATCTTATCGGCGGTTTTTATTTTATAATATAAAATTAAAATAGAAAAATTAGTTTTAATTTATTTTATTTTTTTATATTATTTTTTTTAACTTACAGTTCTTAAATTCGAACTAATTTTTTTTTTAAAAATATTAATTAATAAAATGCTCAGTACTATTATATAAAAAATATTATAAAACTTTTCTAATTAGATTAGAATAATTAGTTTTAAAATTAAAAGATTAAAGATTTTTATAAAACTATAATTATTTTTATAATATATTAAATCCGTCGGATTCTTATTTATATTTTTACTATTATATATATAAATTTTAATAATAAATAATAAAAAATACTATTTTATTTTATTCTTCTGACAGTTGGTATATATATTTTTTGATATAATAACTAAAATTAAAAAACAGCTTTATAAAAAATATAATTATATTTTTTATTAATAATTTTAAAAAAGTATTGTTTTAAAATATTAAAATAAATATAAAATTTATAAAAATTTTAATTACTTTATTATCGAGCTTTTTTATAACTAACTTATTATATTAAATTTAAAAATAGCAGTATTTCGAATTAAAAAAAATATTAATAAAAAAAACTATAAATAATTAATATTTTTTTTTAATTTAATAGTAATTTTTTTAAAATAATAATACTATCTCTGCTGACAGATTATACTTATATAACTTATAATTTTAAAAATTTTATAATAATTATTATAAAATTTAAATAATATTTTTTAAAAATTATAATCTAAATTATAAAACTACTTCTGGTATTTTTATATTTTAAAAAAAATTCAAATTACAGAATATCTTTAATCTTAATATTTATTTTAAATTTATTTAAAAAAAAGTTTTTTATTATTAATTTAATATTAATTTAATATTATTATATTAAATTTTTTATTATAATTTAATAATTTATTTTTATAATTATTAATAATTTTATAATTAATTAATAGTATTTCTAACTACAGTAAGATTTTCTACCGAAGAATCTAATAATAAAAATAAAAATCTATTAATAATAGAAAAAAATTTCCGATTTTAAACTATTATTTAAATATAAAAATTATAGTAATATACTATATTTTATAGATAACTAAAAAAAAATTAGAATTATAAAAAATAAAAGAATTAGTTAGATATAAAATAGTAGCAGTCTGTTTATTTTAAGACTAATTCTTATTATTTTAAAAATTTAATAAAATCCTAGAAATTAAATATTAAAGAAGATCTGAATTATTAATATTATAACTATTATACAGAGAATATGTAGGTTGATTGTTGACAATCTGCTATAATTATAAGAATTATCTATAACAAAATTCTATTAAATTTTTTTATCCAAACTATAGTAAAAACACCGACTTTTATTTTAAATTTATAATAAAGAAAATATTAAATATACTGCTAATTTCAAATATAATAAAGCTAAAATAAAATTTTATTTTTATATATTATTAATTATATAATAATTTAATACTCTGCATTACTAGTATAGAGATTATAATTAATTATATAATATATAAAGAAAATAAATTATAATTAGTAATAATAATAACGATTTAAAAAGAATTATAGTAAATAAAAATTAATATATTATTTAATTACTTAGACTTATCAGTCTTAGTATTAGAAAAAGAAGATATTATATAAATATCAAAAAAAATAATAGAAATTATATATATAAAAAGAAAGCAGACTGATAATAAAAAAAATATATATAAAAAAAAAACTAAAAAAAGAAGAAGATAGTCTTTTTATATAATATTTTGTATATTATTTATTCATTTATAAAACTAATAGCTAAGTCTGATTATATTTCCGGAATTGATTGTATAAATAATATAAAAAAAGATTTTATTTATTAAAAAATCATAATATTTAATAGATAGAAAGAAATTATATAAAAAATTATATTAAATAAAATAGATTTTATTTATATATATACTGTCTACTAACCAGTTACGATATTATTTAAATTCAAAAACATTAAAATTTTAAACAATTATTTATATAAATAGAAGCTATAAAAGAAAGATAAAAAAACTTTTATTATAAAATTAATATTCTAATATAAAGTTCAGCTTCAAATATCAGTCAGTGTCTAAGACTTTATATATTGTATATTAAATTAATACTAGTTTAATATATATAAAAGAATTTCGTACGAATAGATAAAATAGCTCTTCAGCTATTTCTTCTTATTTTAAGACATGTTTCGATTAGCACAATCCATCCGCCCTGTAGAGTAGCTTAACCTGACCGTTATACCTTAACCTTAACCTGGCCATAACCTGGCGGTCAGATTAAAGTATAAAATCAGATTAACCGTCAGGTAGAACGGTTAACCGCGGTTAACCGTTCTACCTGCACTAGTTCTAAAAAGGCTAGTTAAGACAGAAATTAGATATAAATTAGACAGAATTAGACAGAAATAAACCAAAATCAGACCAAAATCAGGCAGCAGTATTCTGCCTCCTTTTACCGTCTTCCAAAATAAGCTTAGTTGCTGAGAAATTAGCCCCGCCGGTTAACCGCAGGTTAAGCCGGTCAGGAATATATATATTTTTATACCTGACCATAACCTGCGGTCAGGTATAAAAATCTTAATTAACCTGACCTGACCTGGCCGTTAGCCACTCTACCGCCCTGTAACAATTCTACTCTAAGGTTTTCCACAATTATATGAAAAACATATGAAGAATATATAAAAGAAAAAAATCAATAAATTCCTATTGAATAGAAATAATAGGATGAATAGAAGAAGATTGTTTAAGGTTATTTTCCCCGCTGAAGGATCACCGGAACTCGGAATTCCACTTCACGAACTGGTGAAACTGAGGCAGCGAACTGGTGAGCCTGAGGCTCCCAGCTGGCCATATGGTTGACAGATAGACTGTATATAATAAAAATAATTATAATATTTATAAATATAATTTCTAATTATAATCTGTTTCTAAAAATAGAAAATCTAATTTAATATAAATAATCGATATTTAAATATATAGATAGAGAGTATAATTATTTCTTATACTGGTCTAAAATTCCTGGAATACAGATGTTATATTTGTCTATAAGGTGATGAACTAAACAAGCAAGATCTAAAAGGATGTAGGCGATGCACTCTGGAGCGATTGTGATACCGTGCACTCAACGGCAAACGCGAAACACTTCATATACCAGGCATGACTTTGGAAGCTCAGCTCGATACAGTGTGGGGCCATTGGGATCCTTTCACAGGCCACCTTCGGACTTCGCGGAAAGGCCGCCTTGTACGCTTCAAGAGCCGTCGAAGAACAGGTCCAGAGGCCATCAAATTCACTCAAGCCATGTAGTAGCGGGACTGTGACTTTCATAGAATACTGCTTCCAGTAATTCAGCCAGGTCGTGTTGATATCCCGCAGCTCGCCACTGGGTACCGGTTCGTTCAATTGTTCGGTAAATTGTCGCATCTCTGGCGGTGCGAGCTTCATATGCGGTAGCTGCAACATGATGGCGTCCTTTGCTACTGCTTCGAAGTAAATGAGGTCGTCGTCTCCACTTAATAGATGTATCATATGGTCTTTGGGCCCTTCCACAAGCTCGCTGCCAATTCCAGAAGTAATAATACCTGCCAGCGGATATTTCTCAAGCCCGGTGTAACACCCAGCAGAGATTGTCGCGATCATTGCGCCGATAGAATGTGACAGCAGCACCATTGATGAGGCTTCTGCACGAGTTGCAAAAGCCTGCCACAATGCAGGAAGAATCGTTGAATTGAAGTACCTCCCTTGTGCTTGCGCATAAGTAGGTGCATTTTCGATGTTGGGGGCTGGCGTGCTTGCTCCGTAGCCAGGTCGGTCCAGTGCGATTACCGGGATGTTGAGACATGTTGAGAGTTCCAAGACAGACTGGGTGCCCTCTACATCAAAGTATCGGGCCCCATAGCTGCCACCCGGGATGCATACAATAAGTGGCCGATTCTGTAGTGATCTAGGATCTCTAGACGGGATGCTATAGCGACCGGATATGACGCCACTGCTTGATAGAGGGAGTTCGAAATATTCCATTGTTATTGATGTTATCTTGTAGTCTGTGAATGACAAGGAGGGACGAGTTGAAGAAGGGAAAGTCAAAAATATGCAGTTAGCAGTAGTATTATATACTAGTGAAGCGTGAGTCACGTTATCATCTCATCTGGGTTGAAGTGGAGATAAGTCGGCCACCGGAAGGCTTGTCATCCGATATAACAATCGGTAAAATTATTTTTGCCGTATTTCAATTTTATGGATCTATTAGTCGTTCCCTATATTCCTGCTGCAAATCTGGGTAGAGCCGTTAATTCCGGCCTTGAATTTAGTCAAATCCGTAATACCGACACTTGGTGGGTAGGCTATACAGATCTGTACCGGGATCCCATAACAAACATCGAGCCAATTCAACATGCCTCGGTCCGAACGAAAGAGGAATACCGTAGAAGCAGGAAAGGCCCATTTATCTTTGGCCGCTATATAAAGCCGGCTTGGGTTTAATTATAAGGCTTCAGGTGGAGCTTGAGGTAATTTTGCAACCCACTGCCCATATTAGACGAGTATCATGGGTTCGAAAGATTGTGCCCTTCGGGGGAACCCAAAGAACGTCATCTTAATGTAACATAGATCATTTTTTTCAGTCTATCCATACACTAGCCATGAAATTCTTGTTTTTGAATCATCCATATAGCCACTTCATACTCTCTTCCATCAGCCGCGCGCAGGATGCAGGGTCGTCCACGCCCGGCAAATCTGGCTTGATTGTGAAACCTCTCAGGCTAAGGACCCAGGAAATACACTTGTAGCTCTCCCGCCCTTCGACAGGCAGTGGCAACACGTTATCTGATGCGTACGGCAGCACTGGCGTTATCCAGTCTCGGTCATAAATTGCCTCCAGCGAAAGGAGTTTCCATCGGCCGGATACCCTCTCCAAACGTGAAATAAATCGCGTCACTGCAACGCAGTCGTAGCTCCGACCCCTATACGGAAAACGGATTGAGACTGATCCCGTGGACTCCGCGAGGGCTTTGTCACTCTCTAAGTGAATTTCCACCGGCGAGATGGTATGGATGGCGCCTGTACCACTGGTGGCCATGGCGCGAGAACCGGACACAAATCCATCAATATCACCCTGGTACCTATGGTATAGCCTGCATTAGAGATGGTGTACAATCTAGTTTTCCATGGCATTGCATTTCTCTGCATGGCGGCTTACCAGGTAATGTCGATGCGCGTCTTCGATGTATCCGGATGATAGCTGGACCGGAGCTTTGCCCATTGGTTTGTATCGCGGTAGTATCGCTCGCGGATGAGCAGCGATTGGATCTCGATTTTTGAAACAAGATCGTCCATTATGGAAGATTGCATTGAGAGCTGTCTGGAAATATAGTTTGCTGAGGACTTATAGTAAAATTCAAAAGTTTATGCAGCTGTGATGCACGCTGTAAACCAGCAGGCTCGTCAAATAAATACGAAGCGATTCAGCCCGACAACACTGACGGTCAGCCGCTTGGTCGGCACGGACGGAGATCCGGTTATCCAGCTGTTGCGCCTCCCGCACTAGTGGCCGGAACGGTTCGGTCCATGGCGTGCTCTCTCTCTCATGGGTGGTTCTAGGTTGGCATAATTATCAGAATACCATGACGAGGTTGGAAACTAATTAAAACAACCCCGTAATTCCGAACCCGAATGAGAACACCCTTGGTATTCGTGGACGCCTTTCTTGGCAGTATGCGGCACAGCTCTTTCTATTTTCCTTGTAGAATTCCCAGCTGATACAGCTGTTTCCCAGGAGCTTTTACGTAGGAAAGAACTGTGATCTGGAATTTCTAAACAATCCTGGTAAAGGCAAGCTGAAGGAAAAGATGTATCAGCGTGCACTGGTAGGCCACAAAAGGCTCTCGGCCCTGATCATAAAGAAACACGTGAAGTGTCCCGCGGGCTCCCCTATTTCCAGGCTCGAATGACACGACTTGACCCGTCAGGCCGTGACAGTACCTGTTATTTGGGCGAAGAGTTCTTCTGTTGTTGGGTTTTGAAAGAAGACTTGAGCTCTTGCATCAAGTGGCCACCGATTATACCTGTAAATTTCCTATTGCGAGGCAAAAATCGCCATATCCTGTATATGTGTAAATGAACTTTCAACATCGTTCTCCACGATAGATATGGGCACCCAGTTGTCAGCATACGATAGATGTACTGTCGTCTTCCTAAATTCCTTCCCAGATATTAAGCAGGTCTAAACGCTGCAGAAAGCCCGGCCGATTGAAATTCCACCTGGATGCGTCCCACATCACAGAAGCAGCTCAATAACATGAGGTGGTCGCAGATACTGAAAAATGCTTCTCACAAAAAAACCCCAATTGGCGGCTTCTGTCTCGTTGTCGTCAATATATTGGTCGAATACACGCTCACCTAGACCCTCCAGCCAATCTGGTAGACTAGAAACAAGGAATGATTTTCGCCCGAGAAAGCCCCAGACGAATTCCACCACTTCAATGATGTCGATTTTCTCCGACGCCGGCCTGGCCGGATTGTGAGACCATCTTTCCCAGAGGAGTGGCTAAGTCGCAGCCCGGTGAAGCCGCTTTTTAAGCGAACTAGTATGGTATAGTTAGATAAGACAGGCCCTGAGTGATTCAAAGTATGGCACGACGAAAATCCCGGCCATATCCTGTGCTGTACAGCGTGACTTCCATCAGCCGGTGACGGCAACAGGCGACGTGTTGCAGTCCACTACTACATACAGTGTTGCCATAGCCCTCCGGCGCCAATGATCACAGTGGCGGCAGTCTTTGTTATCCATGCTGCTGGTGGAACAATGGCCTTACACACTCCTTTGTCGTGAGCTTTGTAGCTTTACATATATGAGCGATTCTCCTGCGGGAGTTCCCGACTGGTTCCCGCGCCTCTGGCAGCTGTCTGCCAGACCCAGCGGTCGTAGTCGATGGGCGCTTGGGCTTCAGTCTACCACGGTGACCTTAAGATTTGAACGGTAACTCTGTGTGGCAGGTGTACACATATCTGAAACGGAAAAGACGAAGTCTAGTGCCCTCACGAGACCGGAGAGACACCCCGAGCTGATCCGAACTATCCCCAATGCCGGAGTTGCCGCTTTCACCGCCCATCCATCGAACCCCAAGGACCCATTGTATTCGGTGCATTGTATGACTTAGACACGACGGTGTCTTGCAAAACTACAACAACGAGAGACACAGAGCACCGACAAAGGACCAACAAAGGCATTGTCTGGGAGTAAGGGTGCTCATCAGATTCCTCTGTCAAAGAAAGCTCTTACACGCTGGTGAACAAAAGATCCACATCGACAAAAAGAACTGGGTCAGGGTTCGATGTATATAAACCCCCCTCAGCCTGCCCTCCATGCTCGATCCAAGTACAGCCTTCCAGCTTCAAGTTGCTTCGCATTGACCATTAATTAGAACGTCATGGCAGACTACTGTTTCGGCGAGATGTCCGCGAGGGCACATGTGCAGATTTTTGATGTAGATAGCACATCCGGTGGGTCAGATGCCGAGGATGAGCTCGGTATTTATGAGGGAGATCATTGGGGCACGCCCAGTGAGTCCGAGGTTGACTCTGATTTCGATGATCGTGACGAGAGCCCACCTTCACCTCTTGCGCCGAAATTCCCACGGGATGGCGAGGAGCTGCTGCACGATGTGGCGTCTCTCCTGGATGGCAAGGGCATCGGCAATGTACTCGTTGGAGAGGTCGCCCTTTCGATCATGGGCGTGCCCATCGCCGCTCACTACACCGCGTTCATGATTCCGGATGGGCAAATCGACCAGGCTGCCCAGGTGCTACGTGACGCCCAGTACCCCGACTGCAAGGATCTGGACCAGTTCGCAGCCAAGCCTACCAAGACCAAATCCCGCATCCGCTGTCGTGCGTTGACTGGGGGCGCCACTCGCAGATGTCCCATCCCGGTCCATCACTTCCACACCGACCATCGCTACCCCGAGGACCGCAATGACAGCCGCAACCAGACCCGAGGCGTCTTCCTCTATTGTGCGTCGCAGATGCTGGCCCCGGGCTTTCCAATGCCCGCTGCTGGGCCTCCGCCGCCCGAGGATCCCTTTTACATGGTCACTTCCGATGCGCGGCTCTACAGGCCATCGTTGCGGGGCGAGGACGGCCTGGTAATGCTGAACTGCCGGGGCCGGCAGAGTACGGAGTCTTACCCGGTCAAGATACTCCACCCGGCGCGATATATGGAGAATCTGGTCTACCTGATGGTTCGCGACATTGGGTACCTCGTCTGCAACGGGTGGCAAACCGAGTTTAAATGTATGTTGACTTTCAGTCCGCTCTTGCCAGCTGCGAACCTAGCGCTAGCTGCGATTGATGTCGAGCTCGGGGACGTACAGGCTGGGCCGATCCGGGACTGGATTGGGCTGCACCATGTATGGGACAATAATGAGGCGGCCATCTGTGTTCGGTTCGCGGCTCTTCACCGATATTGGAAGAAGTCGGGCCTACTGGGTGAACCCCTGATGACTCCCCGGGAAGCGAAGGGTGTCTCGCCGAAACACATTGAGGATTGCCTCAGGAACATGGAAGAGGGGAAGCCCCCAAGCCTGGATCGATCCTTTGAGGAGTCCGACTGGACTTGTCAATTGATGTAGGTTACCTATATCTAGAAAAAGATATATACATCATGTATCTTGAATCTTTACAGTATTACATAGTAGTTACAGATAACTAAAGGACTGCTTGCTTCTATGAGTCGTTTCGGCGTTCCTAAGGCAAGCTATCTTGGTGTTTATTGCAAAATGGCACGAGTAAGCCAGCCCACCATAGAGTAGTGTTTGAGTAATCGAACCACATGGTCCAAGGCGGTTGGTTACCAGGCTGCTTGGCGTTGATTTCTCTTCTTGCTCCCCTTGTACCAAACGCGAATAATTGGCTGTCTCCGAAGGAGTTGCACACTTTCTGTAGCGAGAAATGGAAATGTCCAGCCCCCCCCCGCCCCCCCCCCCCACCGTCATCAGTCGGGAACGGAGAGGAGCTGTCAACTCATGAGACATCATGCAAACAGGGCATATGTTCTCTCGTATTCCCCGTCACCGAATATAATAACCCCTCTCTCCTGCCAGAGACTTTTCTTTCTCTTTCCCTTCCCATCGCGAATTGGGACTTGACTCTCCGTGTATGAAGACAATCGTTCACCACAATGTTCGACCGAGTCAAAGCGGTCTTTTGCAGATATCCCGACAACAAGGCGGGGGCGACGATGGCGGTGCTCGAATTCCTGGCAGCTCAAGGGGTGCGTTTGGGCCCGTTTACGCAGGCGACGCAGTCCGAAGGTTACTTCTCCAAGGGCAGCCGTAGGGCTTGTGAGGTCTATTTCCCCCAACCCGGTATCAGCACGACAGCGAGGTTGACTGGCACTGAAGGTTAGGACAATGTATCTCGTGTCCGAAGAGCAAGTCAACCGTATCAAGGGGCTGCTGAAGAACGGCAAAAAGTCGCCTCTGAGGACCACGGATTGGGGCGAATTAGTTTGGAAAGGCTGGCTCGAGTTCAGGTTTAAGAAAGCCGGAAAAGCTACGCGAGCCAGGCGAGTAAGTTGGAGTTCCCCACATGCATGCCTTTCACCCTAGACTGTGAGGGACGGGATTAAATCTCCCTTCAAACTAGAACTGTGTCTGCGTGGAGTATGAACCGAAGATTGCCCGCAAGCCCCAACAGCCGGATACCGTGACCTTCGGCCTCGTGGGCACGGTCACCTGCATACACCAAACTTACCATCACGGAATGCTCGCCGTCATTCTATGTGTGACTTGCGGCCTCGGCCTGTTGTACTATTCGGTCCAACTTTCACTTCCTTATCCGCCTCCCAAGTCCAACTTGCAGAAGTTTCTAGAAGGGTGCAAGGCCTTGTTCGGCTATTGATTCGGCCGGGTTTGGGCAATCGGTCAAGAACACTACCACCGCCGATGCCCTTGACTGAATTATCGGGTATATTGGACTGTATTCAAATGTGCCATATCGAGCTGCCTTCCCGGATTATCGCTATCTAGTAGGCGCAGCTACTTACCCCCTCCTGCTCCTCCCAAGGTTGCAGTTGACCAGAAGTTGGTGGCGGCGGTCTCAGACTGAACCTGAGAGGTGGCGATGTGAGGGGTAAGGTATGCATCTACTTCGAACAGGATTACTATCAGGAAGGAAGAATAAGTAAACTATCCAGCTAGAGTAACTTGCCGATATCGTCTAGCTTGGAGAGTTTCTTACCACGGTGTCTTACTCTAGGATGGCTCTGTCCTGCGTGTCACTTTTGCTTTTACCCGGGTCATTTCTTTTGGCGGTGCATGATTATCTATTCGTAATAGACCTAGTGACTATTCCATCCCAGGAGTATCGCACTGTCTTTGTGCTGTGCTGGCTTATCCTGCCAACTGAAGGGAGAGTGGCTTTTCCCCCTGTTCCTATGGCCTCATTCCTTGTGCCTGTATAGATGTGTACATATAGAACACGCTGCAGTACCCCGAGATACCGCTTTTCCCTACCCGTTGGGGAGAGGGGGGAAGAAAATAATTCCATGTCTCTACTATGTAGATCTAAAGACCGAAGTCCCGAGCTCGGGGCTCGGGGCTACCGGCGGTGACCTAAATCCGATCTAGACCGAGCACTCACTCCCGATTGCCCAATGTATTCGGACATCATGCAGCTGCACGAGATGACATAACCAAGAAGCAAGCACTGGCTCTACGACCTCACGTCCGTCCAATAGCTCGTAAGCGCGATCCGTAGACCCACAGAACCAGCGGAATGGGCCAGCCGACAGCAACAAAGATAAATCCCAGCAGGCTGTTCCCCCACCCGTACCCGAGGGCGGCATACAGATCCGGGGCGAAGATGGGGAAGACAAAGCCGAGGATGTTGGACAACATGCGCGCGGCGGCGTTGGCCGAGGCGGCGTGCGTGGTGAACTCGTCCAGCAGGTAGGCCAGCATGCCCTGGGACAGAACGAAGCTGCCCGTGACGAAGATGGCGGTGCCGACATCAACGACAACCCAATTTAGGCGTCTCTCCGCCGACCAGCCGTACAAGAGAATGCCCACGGGGATCAGGAGGACGCCGGGGACCAGGAACGGGACCCGGGACTCGGGGGTGGGTGCGCCGTCGTGGTGGCGCGCCTTTAGACTGCGATAGATCCAGTCCATCAGATGGCCGCCCGCCTGCGAGGCGGTGATGGTGCCGATCGCGATGGCGATGTAGTTCAGACTGCTGATTGTCGCGGACTCGCCGTATCGCTCGATCCAGAGGGTCGCGTAGGTGGACAGCAGGAGGCAGTAGATGGCGAAGTTCAGCGCCATGATCAGCGCGATGACTTGGATCACTGGGCGGTAGATGAGGAGACCTAGTGGTCGAATGAGGTGGGCGCCTAGCCGGGCGCTGAGGTCTTGATAGAACGCTTTGTCGAGTAGGAGCGTGAGCGGGTGTTTGCTGAAGGAGGAGAGGGGAGCATTGGCGGCATCCCGGCGGTTGCGGTGCAGGGCGGCCTTCTTCCGGAGTAGACTTGGGGTGTAGCATTCAGGCAGAAAGACAATGCCGACCAGTACAATTACGGCGTCGAACATGGAGAGAATCCAGAATAGCCAGCCCCACGGCAGATGCTGAGAGATCACTCCGCCAATGATGGGACCCAGGGCCGGACCCAGATAGGGGATAAAGGTGGCCAGCGCGAGGGAGCGTCCTCGATGTTCCGGCCGATACATGTCCGCTAGGATAGGACCCGTGAGCTGTATGAAGTAGACTGCGTCAGTTGGCTGTACATTCAACTTCAACCTGGAATGAAACAATAACAAAATACTGACCGTGATACCTGCACTGGCGCCTGATCCGGCTAGAAATCGCCCGACCGTCATGAGCCCGACTGAGGGACTCACGGGACACAATGCATTCCACAAGATATAGAACAGATTACTGGCAATCCATACCGGTCGCCGCCCGTACATCTCAGAGAGAGCAGCGATTAGAAACGGAGCAAAGGCGAGACCCAGGATGAAGATTGAGAAGATGACCTGAGTAGCCGTACTGCCCAGGTGAAGGTCGGCGCCAATTTGAGTCAACACGGCGGCCATCATACTAGTCGACATGAGGGTGACGAGTTGCCCCAGCGAGACGATCAGCGCGACTGAAACTTTCCGCATGGAAGACCAGTTGTAGGGATCGTGGTGATCGCCGGAGGAGTCCCAGGTGGCCTAGGGATTGATTGGCGGTTAGATCAGAATTGGTCACGGGGTGAGCATGATTATATATCGAAGTTTCAACTTACACCATGTTCTTCGAGCAAAGCGTTCAACCGCTCTTGCTGCTGATCGGTGATGGTCACCACAGGCGGTGACGAAGTCGCTTCAACCGGAATGCCCTTTTTTTCAGAACACATGACGAAGACACTTGAATCCGTATTCTGGATTTGAGTGACAAACGGACTCAGAAGATCTGTTGACGGTGTTGGAATCTTATATGGAGAGGAGGTCTCGGAGGACAGTGAAGAGGGTCGGAGAAAGATCGGAGAGTGAAAAGCTTAACACCGAGGCTGGTACAATCTTGAAGGAATGAAAAAAAAGTAGAATACATACTGCGACCTTACTCCGAGTCTAAACTACGGCATATCGTCAATCAGGGACCTGAGTTTTCAAATTTATTGCTGGCTCAGGTGGCTTGAGTAGGGCTGAGTGGGCGGGAAGCCCCATCTTCCATACCCTGTGGTCGTACGTAGTGGCCATTTTGTAACTTATTTATATAGATGTAGTTCACTTATTCAGAGTATGACCCGCGATAGTATTATGAACTCGCTGCAAGACTAACTGTTCTTTCATTAAAGGGCCTTGCCGACCAAGAGATTATCTGGCATTCGACCTGAAGACAGTCTTTAGCAAACGGTACGATCAGCCCCTGCATGAAACACGACCAATTGTTGGATATGAGCTGAAACAAAATGAAGTCAAGTTATTAGCTGATAGTAGATGGAATGTTAGCATAGCATCTAATCACATTCCCTCTCACCATACATATTCAACTCATGCACTCTTTAACACCGCACTACGGAGTAGGATGAGGACAGTAGTCTCAAGTCTGATGGAAGCAGTCACCAATCTTGTATATCTTTTGCTCTTGTAATTCATCAATTAATCTCCAAGTGATCGGAGACGTTTATCGTCCCGAGGCGTGCTCTTTTGAGTCAAAGGCTTCAGCAACTCGAAGCTGCAAAGTAACTCATCCGATACGCTCATGACGCCGCCCCAGTTGTCGAATTCTCCACAGTACTATGAAACAGTGAGCTCGAGGTGCTGCAGAATACAGAGTCATTTGACCCAAGTAGCAATTATCATCCATCAAAGTAGAGTAGTACTTACGTTTGGGGCTGAGAAGACGGTTACCAGAAGCCGATCCGGGTAGAACTCGTACCCATCTTCCACGACCATATGGGCTCGGCAAATCAGGTCAAAGTCATGGCGTTGCAAGAAATCTACAATTACTCGCCTGCCGAAACAATAGCTCACACCTCGTTCGTTGGTATCCCAGTCTTGCTCCGAGTCGACGGGGTCGCTCCACAGGAGGTCACTCAGGAGACCATAGTCTGGCACGTCCGTCGGGCGGGCGATGCGGCGGATATCCTCCATATCCGACAGGGACGGCGACAGACCACCGTGCACGCAGAAGATCTTTCCGGCGACGATCGCGGCGACGGGCATGCAGTTGAACACATCGATGAAGGTCTTCCAGGTTTTGATGGTCGTCCGCCGCTTGCACTCGTCGTAGAACCCGTACACCCGGCTCACGTTGGCACATTCGTGGTTGCCTCGCAGGAGGAAGAACTTCGTAGGGTAGCGCAGCTTGTAGCACAAGAGAAGGAGGATGCTCTCCAGGCTCTGCTTACCGCGGTCCACATAGTCGCCGAGGAAGAGGTAATTGGCCGCGGGAGGGAAGCCGCAGAGCTGGAAGAGGCGGAGCAGGTCGCTGTACTGGCCGTGAATGTCCCCGACGACCTTGACGGGGGCATTGAGCTCGAGGAGCACGGGCTGCGAGAGGAACAGCTCGCGCGAGGCGTGGCAGATTGACTGGATCTCGGCCACGTCGAGGCATAGGCTCTTCTTCGAGGGGCCAACACGACCAAGGAGGCGTGCGATCATAGCGTCCAGAAGGACGTTGTCAATAGCTCCAGTTTCCAGATGCTCCGGCAGAAACCGAGCAGCATGTCCCATCGGGCTGTCCGTGCCGAATGGGAGGATTGGTCCTATCGGCGTGTCTTCAATGAGAATAGACTCACGAGGCTGGGTTGGTGATCCAAGCATATATCCGGGCAGCGGGTGGATAGCAGGAACATCGGAGATACCATCGACCTCCCCAGACTGTTGCATAAGAGTGGCATCCATATGGCCCCGTTTGGAAAGAACACCAAGTACTGGTGATGGGAGCGGACTCGACCCGTCGCTCTCCTCAGCCTCCGTCGCAGGTCGCTGTGAGACGGCCGAGAAGAGTCCATCCTCTGCTGGGACAGAGCTTGATAGTTCGGGCTTCGATATAGTATTCACATCTTTCTCTAGCACCTGCCGCAACTTCGAATTTTGGTGCGATGCGGTATGCTTCAGACTGGGGTGGCTCTCCTGATGCGCCAAGCCTGTCTTGTTGTCAGTCTGGAGGACGCCCAGAATATCACCAGTATCAGCTTGTATTAAGGGTTGTGGAGAAGTTGCATCCATCAAAGCGACGGGTTCATTGTCTTGGATGTCATCGGTACTATACACATAACCGTCCGCCAGATCATCGGTGTTGGTATCGTGCTGAGGCTTACTTATAACCGGAGATGGCAGGCGCTGCTTGTAAGCTAGATCTTGAAGCACGGGGTCTGCAAAATTCCCAGATGTCTCCTCATTGACGGTTGCAAAGCCCCACTCAAATTGTCTAAGTCTTCCCAGCGGCATATCACCACTATAGAGGGGAGCATGGATGAAATGACCCCATTTCTCTATTGGGCTGGAGCTCTCGAGGTTGGGTGACGACGCCCTGGAATCAAACTTGCCAAAAGAATTCTCTAGACTGCTCTGCTCTAAGTAAGAAACCTCGTTGGCTGTGCCGCTACCGACATCTTCAAAGGTAAGGGTGATGAATCTTTCCGGGTCGTCGTCTATGGTGCTCCGCTTATGAGGCTTTGATACTCGTGAACTCGCGTTTTCAGCAGCCGAGCTTTCCGACCCTTCATCCTCATACGGCGGCAGAGATTGTAGAGCAAGGTACCTCAAATGTCCCACCATATGCTCTAGAATCGTGCCTGCCTGTGAAGTGTCGCCGTAGCCACAGAGTGGACATGATTCGAACAGTGGTTCAACCGCTCGCGCGTTCCTGTCAGCCAGCACGCGGAGCTGAGCATCACTAAAGGCCCCCTGGTGAGCCTGTCGCATGTGGTCTATATAGCGATCTCGTGAGTGGAAAGTCAACAACCCGTGCGATTTAGAATTGCAGCGCCAGCGCAAGGCATGGTCTTGCATATGCTTCAACCATTGTTCGTTGTGACTATATAACTGATCTGGAGTCTCGCATTCGTCGAAGAGGCAAACGTATGCATCCAGATCATTCTTAACGTGAGCCCTAGACCTCCTAGTCAGGACTTTCTGGAGACTGAGTATGAACAGACTGAAGAGGTTTCGTGAGAGACCACTGGTGGTACCTACTTCCACTTCGCATCATTCTGCATCTCCCGTGCTGGAATAGCGTAGAAGCAAAACGGACATGTTATTTCTCCAATGGCTTCGACGCACAACTCCCAATTCCCATCCAAATCTTGCTTGAGATTCGCTTCCGCTTTCCTTTTGAGGGTCTCGAGGGTGGAAGGTGATTCGGTATCGCGCTTGTCGGACAATGACTGCAGGTTCAGTCTATGTTTCTCCTCCAGGCCTTTTCTTATTTTTTTGTATCTTTGTCTCACACGACCAAGGGGTGGTGCCGGGAATGGCAGCGCTTCGTGGCTGTCCAGCGCTACAGTTCTCGCACCGGAGACCGTGGAAGGGGTAGAGGCTTGTCTGAATCTTTCTATGGCTAGCGTGGTTGCACTGACTCCAGCTTGTGAGTTCGCCGGCATTTCGCCGGCCATTGGAGGCGATGCCGACGGGATCACAGGGGTACTGACAGCGGTTTGCTGAGGCGCATCCGTCGGCGGCGGTATCGTTTTCGGCGGAGACGTTATCAATGGTACTTTCAACGCCCGATGGCCGAAACGAGATCTCTTGTGCAGCACCCGCCTACGGCGAAGGATCATCGCGGAGACCAGTCGTCGCAGAATCTTTTCGTCCACGTTACGGAATCTATCGCGGACGTAATTTGCGAACACGACTTCCAGACACGGTTCCACATCGTTCCCCTCTTCATCCCGGATCCTGAATGATGTGGACACTTTTGCATTGTGGGCCTCGCTGCTCGCTCTTCGGATCGTATTAGACAGTCGATGAAGGAGCGCTATCTGACCGACAACGCCGCGCCTCGAACAAGTGCTCGTATCGCTTGCAGATGAGAGAGCAATATCCGATGACTGAGATCTGGGATCTGACTCGCAAAGCATGTGGGACCCTGCCAAATAATTCAGTATATCTAGTATCCCATCCTAACGCGACATCTGTCTCACTCACAGGCTTCGACTTGGTCTTCTAGCGTTTCCAGAAGCCCGATAATCACTTCATGCACCTCCTGTGCTTCTCTTAGGCGGTGATCCAATGAGGCGCGTCCTCCGGCAAAAACACCGATATTGGCCGCCCAGAGAGAGAAACGCGCGAGCTGGTCTTCCACCAAGGTCATTTCCAGGGACGAGATCGATGCAGACTGCTGCAAACATTGCTGGAAAAGATTCAAGCATCGATCGGCCGTCGCCGCAATTGTGTGGAGATGTCCTGGCTCTGGTGTCATGCCGTTGATTTCTTTTCCCCCGAAGGAAGCAAACTCGAGAATTCAGTTGACGAAAGGCTGACTGACTGATTGTGAGAAGATGCAAGGCTGAGAGACGAGGGGCAGGCAGGCCTGGCCCAAAGCGGTTTAGTGGTTTCGAGGCATCGATAAAGCATACCCCGCATCTTCACTCTTCCGCGCGCCCTCAGCCTCGGGGAACATCAGCACGCCGAGCGATGTAAGGGATGACTATGACTGTCATTCAAAATGTGGAACTATTGCTCCAGGTCTCGGAGATGCTTCGTGAAATTGCGAAACATCTCCGGAGCCATGGCGCTACCCGAGAGTCTAAGCATTTCTACAGCAGCGTCATGGCTCATTGCTTGATGATTCACGACCACATCAGCCGCATCGAGGCCTTCATTGCCGATGATAATGATTTGATCACAAACATGTTGCTTCGACTCGAGGCAACCGTCACCTCTGATATCTTGAAAACCCGATCGGTGCTCTCCACCACGGCTTATCCTCGGCTCGCAACGCTACACGACGCATGGAACCATGCTCGCCGTGAGGGCAGTACAATGGAACTGCAGCTCATAGTGCTCTCAATTGACCTTGCTGAAGACTCGGAGCAACCGGATAAGCTGATTGAATTTTTCGAAGATTGGGAAGATGACCTCAAGGTTCAATATCCCGACGACCCGGCACTGTGGGCTCGAGATGATATGGCCAGCCTGAAGAAGAATAGAAGACAGCCGTCATACTTGGTTCTGAATGCTCCTCAGTCATTGTTCCTTGCCCTGGTGGAGTCGAAGGACTGTACATGTCAGCCTGTACATGACTTCGGTGTTCGACTCTGCCTGGGAACATTTCAAACTCTCCCGGAGACCGAGAAGGAGCGCGAGCACGACTGCGCGTTCGAGATGTTTCTATCGATGCAACAGGAATGGCACGAGACAGACGTGTGCTTTGCTAAGAGTGCTGGAATAAACTTCGCGCAGACCAACAAAACCGCGCAGAGGCCAAAGGTCCACGCCATGAAGATCAAGAGTCTATGTGAACCGATTAAGAAGAGGAAGCCCTATGATCGTCTTAAGCTGAGAGTTGGGGATGATGGACGACTGTGGAAGCTGCGATCCGAGAAGTCCTGCTTTGCAGTGGATGAGACCAAAGAGCCGGTCTCACTGCAGCACTTTATCCAGGGCCAGTACAGGTCGCTGACCGATAAGACCAAACGTATTCTGGCCGTGATTCTCGGATATGCTGTTCTATACCTCCATGAAACTCCCTGGCTCCCACCCTCATGGGGCCCTTCAAGTATCTTATTCTTCCACACGACTTCATCGGCGATTCCTCTCAAACCCTTTATCCAAACTCAATTGGCAAAAGATCACGCGGTCGCTTCTCCGAACATTTCCATTATAGATTCAGATGACTTTGATCCCGACGACTTAGACCCAGATGACATTATGATACATCAGTGTCCGCATCTGGTGACTTTGGGGATTGTGTTGATGGAGCTGTATCTCGCCACTCCCTTCGAAGAACTAGCTGAAAAATACGGTGTGCCTCTGAATGATCGGACGAGGTCCATCGATGCAGAGCTAGTGTTTGAACAATGCAAAATTGAAATCCCGGAGAATTCCCAGTTTCATTACGCCGTGAAGAAATGCTTAGATCCAAAGGTGTGGGAGGACAACAATGGAGCCCGATTGAGCGACAATGCATTGAAAACCGCAATATACCAGGAGGTTGTTAGTCCCTTAGAAGATGAGCTGAGCCAAGCGTTTAGCTACATTTCTCTTGAACAACTTGATCGCATTGCACAAACTCTGGATCTGGCCAGTTGGGGTCAGGCTATCCAGACTTACCAGGCTTCTCCTCGTTCTCCTGGAACTCCCGTCGACATGGCGTTGAGACCAGCACCGGGGCTCTCATCGATCCAAGACTTGAAAAATCAATATCAACAGCAGCAAAGATATCTAGCGCATCTTCAGGGATCGGTCACGTTGCCAGCGATGCCTATCTTTCAGCCTGTTTCTTCTGCGATGCACGTGCCCCAACCAGGAATAACGACTCAGTTTCCTTACTCAAGCATGAAATTCTTTGATGATGAAACAACTGCCGAAGAGCATTCAGCGGAAGCGTGAGTCTGCAAAATGACCCCTTCAGCTGTAGGTCCAGCTAACAGCCAGTATTAACGAAACAGATGTATCAATTATCGCAAGTGGCGTCAAAGATATAAAGATGTCTACGAAAAGCACATCTTTCAGCCACCCAATATCCCAGTGAAGATCGCTGTTTTCGATACCGGGGTGGATCAGACACACCCAGACGTAGATGCATGCATTGAGCAGATCAAGGGTCAATTCAATTGGACGAATGAGAAATTTCCCCGGCTGGTCGACGACTACAACGGTCACGGAACATTTATCACGAGCTTGGTCATGGAATATTGTCCCGACGCAGAGATCTACATCGCTAAGATTTCCGACGGCAAACCATCCAGTCCCAGCATCATCGCCAAGGTAAGATCGGACACGGTGTTGTGATGGGTGATGGCACATCAACTGACTTGGACAGGCTCTGAACTATGCAGTCAACGAATGGCAGGTTGACATCATCTCCATGTCGTTTGGGTTTCGCACAAGGGATGTTGAAGGCTACGATGAGCTGGAACGTGCCATTCACAACGCATACTCCAGCCATGTTCTTCTCTTTGCTGCCGCTTCGAACAGCGGTGCGAACCTGGACAGGGCTTACCCGGCTCGCGATGAGAATGTGATCTGTATCAATTCAACCGATGCAAATGGGAACCGCTCACCCTTTAGCCCTACTGCTCTCGCGGACACACTGAACCTGGCCACGGTCGGCGAGGCCGTGGAGTCCGCTTGGCCAGTGCGTCTCTGCGAATCGCCGTCTGGTCTCAAGCATAAATCGGGGACATCATATGCCACCCCCATCGCGGTTTCCATTGCGGGCTTCCTGCTGCAGTACACCCGGCTACATTTCCCCGAGTATGCGTACATGTTGCAACGACGGTCGAAAATGCAAGCCGTGCTGCGGAAGATCGCGGAGAAGAGCCTGGACTCGCGAGCCCGCGATGACTACCATTTTGTGGCACTGAGTCTTTATTCCGATAATCTATTTGGAAAGGACCCGGAGTTCATCAACCATACACTGCGCGATATACTCCGCCGGTAGATCATTGGAGACTTGCTGCGCCGTCCAGCCGAGGTACACCCACTGTAATGTGCTCGTCTCCCTCCGTCATTTGCATGCCTGTCCACTCTTTCCCATCATCGCCCGCTTCCAGCTCGTCCTCCTCAAGAACAAGAATACCCCGCGATCCTCCCAGTACCACGGGCTCATTCCCCAGCATGGCGCCTTTGCCATAATCCTCCACCTCGCGCACCTCGTTCGTCTTCCTTGCCACTTTGATCCTCTTGACACGAAATGCTAGAACAAAATCCCCCCCGTTCTCCCAGTCCATACCCACCTTCTTGGACCGGGTGAGTTCAAACTCCGGGCCCCCAGCCACCGGAACCACGCCGCCACTCCACACCGTGCCGTCCACGGTGGCCGCCAGATTGCCGCTGATCTCCCGCCCGGTCCGCGACCGGCCCGCCTTCGCCCCGTGGACCACCTTCAACCCCACGATGAGGTACAGCGGCTTCCTGTAGCGGGATCGCTCGAGCCACCGCTGCACCACAGGGGAGGCGTCGATGCATTTTTCTTGGACGTAGCTAGGACGGGGCACGAATTGCGTGGTGGTGATGGTCTCGAAGCGGAAGGTCTCCTCGTCGCTGCACACGCGGGGTCAGAACTTTCCCTCTTTCCTTTGTACGTCATGTAATCAGGGTGTGCCCCCGTAAAACTATCATCCATATAAACCAAAGCATTACCCACGCAGAAAAAAATGTTCCAAGAAAAAAAAAAAAAAAAAAAAAACTAACGCCTCCTCTCCCACCCACCCCCAACATCAACCCCAAACCCCAGGAACGAGAGGAATTGCGTGAGGATCCCGAATTTCCCAGCCCGCAGGCGCTCGCGCGAGAAGGTCACATCGGACTTGTCGGAGGCAAAGACCTCGGATTCGGCGGGCGGGGATGCGGTGAAGAGGGGCTGGTCGGGTCTGTGCAGCGAGGTGAGCACGTTGCCCAGCTGGATGGGCCCGGCGGGCGGCGGCGGGTAGTCCCACGTGGGCGCGAAGTAGAAGTATGGGGTTCGGTTGGCCATTTACTTTTTGGCGGTTGACTTTCGAGGTTTTCCTTTATCTCCCGTCTGCGTGTAGAATTTCCTGAAAAGTGAGTTGGGCAAGTGAGCACGTCGCCGAGGATAAGCCAGTGCCGACTTCCATGCGGCTGACGGTCGAAAGGCGGGGTTATCGTACATACGGTTTAGCTGAGTAGGGCGGGTGTGACCCTAGTACCTAGTCTTGACTAGTGACGCAGGCAGGCAGTTGTATGCACTTTTGGCGAACCTGTGTATTACCAAGCTAGTAATCCTTCCTTTTGGTTTCATTGAGCCATCCCGCGATTGAAATGCTTAGCACCATGTTGTTGGCCAAGGCGCACACCCTCTGGCAGTCACTAAATTCATCCCTCCCGCGAGGGCCCGGCGGAGCGAGTTCCTGTTCATTGATCCTAGTAAATGGCGACAGCGAAAAGCCGTTTGGATGATGGGAGCACACTTTTCACCTGAAGCAAAATGCAGCTTCACTTGATTCATTCCAAAGCTCCGACCGGTATTTTGCTTCTAGTCTTGCTGCCGGCCTCCTTAGTCGAAAGCGCGAGATTCCGTGAAATCTGGTCTCAGAGGATATACTTACTCCACCAACGGGCAGCTTCGATGGCTCAGTATGGAAGCTAATGCACTTCCCAGCAACAACTTTTTGGAGACCGGCCAGGGAATTGTAACCATTCACGCGTTTGAACGGGAAGATGCTTATGCTGCCGAAAATAGCAAAGCAGTGCATGCAGCACTGTTACCCTCATATACTACGCTCTTCCCACTCGAACAGTGGCTGACCCTCATGCTTGACTTGATAGTCGTTGGGGTGGCCCTGCTCAACGTGGTCCTCATTGTAACCCTGAGGGATGATTTCACCGCAGGCGATGTGGGACTAAGTATGAACGTGATTCTGACAGTCAATATGGTCCTGTTGATCACTGTCAAGAATCCGCCTGATAGACTTCATGTGCTGTAATTCCACATAAGCTCACAAGCTTTAGGTGCAACAATTAAATACCTCCACCAGAGAGCCTGACACCGGTTGCTATCTTATTTCTTAGTGCCAGAGGCTGTTGGCTTCTAGGTTTCTGGATGTATTCAGTTGTCTATTCGTTACTTATGAATACCTAGTGGTTTACCGGTAACCCACTCTTCTAAGGGCTAGTACATACAAGTGTCGGCACCACTGTCCATATTTGGTAAACCTGACTTAATTTACTATAGGGCAAGGTAGTTAAAAGGGTCAACGAGGTACAAGGCTAAGGTGGTATACGAGGGATGCATACGAACTCAGACAGACACTCTAGGCTTGCACTGTGACAGAAGATGTATAAGCGATTCGATGTCTCAGGGTGGGCTATATGGAACAATTTCTGAAATTCTTGGTGGTTGGATGGTTGAGCTGAGTTCCTAAGGTGTGCTGCTTTGGGAGCTATCTACTATTGTCTCCATATAACTCTATACTACAAAGCTCAACTAAAAAAGTAAAATGTCACAAGGAAGGAGAGTTAGACACTCAGCCAAAGGCAAAGGGATCGGGCCGTTTAGTACACCTGTCCCACTGCCCCCACCTCATCCGCCAATTGTACCTTTTCTGCCTGACCTCGACCACAAAGTCGCCTCCTTTGCGCGCGAAGTTCAGAAACTTCGCACTGTCATAGAGTTGCTTCAGCCTCGAGAGAACATAGGTCGCCAGCAAATCCCGCAAACAAAATCCCTCGTCGTCCCGAGGGCGTGTATGCAAGTACGAGAAGCGCACCAGCTCAATAAAATAGTCCACGTGGTCCTCGAACAACTCAAACTCTCCGAGTGTCGTCGCCAGCTTTTCCAAAACAATATCCTTAAGGGGAACGATGCCGTATTGCTCCGCCAGGACGCATAGCTTGGCATAGCCGAGAAGGTTGGACGTAAGTTGCCTTTGGAGGTGGAGGGGTATCTTGCGAGGCGCGTAGGCCTTTTTTCTCTCTTCGGAGACTTGGCCTCGCTTGGTCGTGAGACAGGTGTGGAGATGGTTGGAGGCATCGCGAGTACTAGACGGGTTGAAAATCCGAGGTAAAGCCTGGGCTGCCGCGCCTGAACCAGCACCAGGCCTGTCTGACTGTGCGGCTGATCTGTCTAGAAAGACGGAGGGTAGGTCTCCATGATTCACCGTAGATTCTGCTCTTATCTTTTGACGGGCGCGGGAGGGACGGTTTTGCACCAGCTCTCAACTGGGACTGATAGACGGTGGCTTAGGGGTCCTGATGATATCGGGAGGGGGCGTGTAATCGCCGACGTACCCGTACTCGCACAGCCGGATGAATGTGTCCGCCTTGACATACGACCAGTCGAGTTCGCTGACCCCTTCTGAACCGCTCGTTTAGGAGGCTGTCAAGCTCAGACGAGAGGCTGGTTAGAACGTCGGAGTGAATGGTGATCCTCTTCTCTTCCGAACCGACAATGAAAGTAAATAATCGAGATGAGATGGAGCTGTTGCAGAGTTGTAGTCAGGCCACGAGGACTCTCACAACAGGGCTCAGGAGCTCACTTGGCAAATTTTGCATTCATGGATGCAAGTGACGGTGGGAAGGATTCTGCAACTCAAGAGGCAAACGGGTTGAACGGGGAGAAAAACGGTAGCGTGCAGCCGGTCTGAGTAATTGGGGTCTGTGTACCGAATGTCGGTGAAAATGATGGTCACGGTGCCAGGTGGTGGACGGCGTTGATCAGGTTGCCAGGGAGCGGAATCAGTGGCAAATATAATAGTGCTATGGGTGGTGTCTTGAATGAAACTACAATCGTAGTAATAATAGAATTCAGATTCCGCCACAATAATACCAACGTAAAGTGTATTACTAGAAGGATGAGGCATAGGGATCACTGTTGTGAACTGAAGGGATTCATAGGACCGTTATTTTAAGCTCGCCACAAGAGAACAATGGGTTAATATAGACTGCGAGAGGAGTGCTCCTGCCTCAGCTATGCAATCTCATAGAGATGGTGTGATGGGAAACTATGTAAGCATGCAGCAGAATGAAGAAAGCACGATTTGAGCTACCCAGATTGTCAATCAGCCTGTCACACCTGGCAGCTTTGTTAGGTTATGTTTCTGGGATTAGCAGGTTGGTTGGTGGCTTATACAAGTGGGGTTGCTCACACAAACAAGGTGTTTTGAGTAATGAAAAGTTTAGATCGGATGTCATTATAGGAGGGATATGCTCAAATTGGTCAAGCTAAAGAGACTTAGAAGCCCTATACTTCTTCGCGAAGAAGCGACTTCACGTCAAGGTCATCGTCTTTGTCAAGCTCCGTCTCACCCAAACAAATGAAGGTATTAAGGGTAAGGAGGCAATGCCCGAATGCCCATAATCACCTGGTGGAGGTGCACCGTCAAATGGGCAATCGCACTGGGCCCTAACCACTTGAAACAGAGGGGGCACTTCTCATCCACCAGATCCCTCCAGTCATGTTTGACCATATGCGCCTTCCACTCGTCAACCGTCGGAAACGCCGCATCCACGCCGCACTGCTCATGCAAGCAGATGTACGGGTGAAAATCGTAGAGCACATGATCCCGCCAGGGCTCGGGCGCGCAGATCGCCGCGGGGATGGAGTCGCCGCAATACGGGCATTGCACGCGCTCCACCCCGGGGCTCAGCGCCGGCGGGGGCGGGAATTTACCGCCCGGCGAGCTGTCGTTGTCCGCGACGGCGGCCGTGTGCGGCGGGCCACCACCCAGCGGCCCATCGCGCCGGTGCCATTGTAGAATCCGCCAGCGGATGAGTTTCGCGTCTGCCAGCCGCTCGTGCAGCACGCGGTGCGCGTTCGGGTACCAGGTGCGGAGGTTGCGCAGCGCCTGCTGCCGGAAGTCGGCGCTGCGGTCGCTGCCAAGCTCGTCAGGGACGTTGTAGTCCGGACACGTGAGGATGAACGGCGCGCTCTCGTATGTGCGGGCCCGTTGTCCGCAGCGGAGGGTCAGCAACACCAGCTCAATCCAGTATTTAGCTTCTGCTTGGGCTTCTGCAAAGGCGAGCGCCGGCGCGTCGCACCAGACGCCGGATTGCAGGGGGCTGGCCTGCGAGAGGGCAACCTCCACATTGCCGAGGGCGTAGGCGACGCTCAGCCGCGTCATGGGCAGGGTTCGCAGCTTGCTGGCGCACGATGATTGGTAGTCGGTTAGGAATTGGTGCTCGACCTCTAACCATCGCAGCGGGTCTTTGGGGGATAACCGGGACCGTGGGAGCGCCTTGTTAAGTTGGCTGCATCGCAAGACTTGTGCCATGAGTCCCTCATTTTGGGGTATGGCTATAGTTAGGGTAAGGGGGGGTAATTCTGCGGACATTTGTGTGTTCGTGGGCGGGAAAATTTATGTCAGGAGGTACGAAGCATTTATTCAGACATACAAGACGGCATATATACCTTATGTTGGCGGTGCATGCGGCGACGGCTCGATGGTGGTGTACAATGAACCAACAAGTAGCATGGTCATTATATGGAGAAGAATGGATAGGTAGCGCATAGTGCGTCCAAACAATGAAGGATCGGAACAACGGAGATTTCCTGCTATGTGGATGAAGTTTACCAGTAGCCAATTGCGACATCAAAGGAAGTCACGATGGAGCATTCGCCTCATTTAAGCATGGATTCTGGGACTTTAGCACTAACGCGATAGGCACAGCAGTTACCTACCCTGTCCATTTCCACAAACAAACCATGTAGACCCGACCAAACTCGCGTCCTCGTTATCATTTTAACTTCAAGTAGGGAAGAAGAAGCTTGCCATTTTCTACTTTTGTCTCTTCTCCCGTGGCCTTACCCCCCTGGCCATGCAAGTTACAACTCCCATTGAATTTCAAATGTCATTCAAGGTTGCACAAAATGTTTCAGAGGGCTTTGAAATGATCAAATTTTCTTCTATCTTTCTTCGTTATAATCTAGGTGTTTGAAAATCACTTGCAGGTTTTGTTGAGTTGTATTCTGGATGGACAGGTAGACTAGGTATTCTTGTTATGGAAAGGGGTAAAATTTATTGTGTATCCGCCAGGCACTAAATATTGGAAACATCTTCAACAATATAATTCCCGAAGTAACCTGTGCATGTTGAATTCATCCAATCTTGTCTAGGGATATACAAGGTTTATTTAATCCCCCTATGGTCAGGGACACCATGAATAGTACAGTTTGACAAAACTTCAACCTAGAAAGCCTCTATCCCGGATCAGAACCTAGCTCATACTCCCAAACCCATCCAGAAGAAAGCATCTCTACCATTCTATTTCGGATACTCGCATGTCTGAAACAGCTCCATCCAGTGCGAAATTGCGGCCGACCGGTAGGTGTCCGGCTCCACTCGACAGAGCTCGGTGACATTCAGCGGCTCGAAGGTCTTCTTCTGGTCAGCCTGGTCGGTGGGACTGAGCGACTCGGACAGGGTCACGTTATGGAAGAGGAAGGCGACGCCGCCCTGCTCCTGTGCACCGTGCTGCCACCACTTGGCGTGGAAGAGAACGTCATAAACGTATGTATAAACGTCAACGCCGCGTTCAGCCCACTAATACGGAGTTATGCTGTGTTAGTGCAGAAACAGCGGGGAGCGGAATGTTTGGGCTTACTGCTTGACTGGCGATGCGACGACCTGCCTGCATTATCTTGTCCCCATTATGCGCATTCCAGCGCTTCCACTGCCGGCCAGACCCGTCTCATTGCCGGGTCGGCTGTCTAGTGTGGGATGCTCTGTGCTGGGTCGTCTGGATGGAGCTGCGTGACCTTGTTGGCTGCGGCGGTGCTTAACCCATCATACTCGACCATGGCACGGAATTCAGCGGTGGTGTTGATCCCCTCAACGCTATAGTAGCTCCAGGCTCCCTCTTCCTGTCTGGTGCGGAGCAGCAGGGGCACCTTGACGAAGTCGCCGGCCTCGATCGCGGAAGACTCCAACTTTTGGAGGAAATTGCCGTCCACAACGGGGTTGGGCCGGTTGAGCGTGGTGAGGTTGCTGCTGAAAACATCAGAGAGATTAGCGGCCGGGGCACGGCGCAGACAGTCCAGCGGACTCCATGAGACAGCATTGGTGCAGTTCGTAGCATTCATAAAAGCCTCGTACAGCGGCTGCCAGTCCGTCGCCGAGACGGAGGACCACATCAACACAGGGCTGCCACTCTGGGCGATCGCAGCGCGGAAGAGCCCATCGTCGCGGCCCCCGCACGCCAGCATCTGCAAGCCGACGCTGAATGCGGCCGCCTCCTGACCTCAGATGATTATTTTGGTCGGATCGCCACCAAAGGCTGCGATGTTCTCCTGCACCCACCGCAGCGCCAACCGCTGGTCACGCAAGCCCAGGTTGGTCGACCCCTCGCGCACCACCTCCTCCCCGTAGAGGAACCTCCAACAGCTGAGACGGTAGTTCAGCGGCACCCTGAGGAACTCCTGCCCGTTTTGTACCCCCACCTACACCAAAGATGTCATGTTGTGGCGCGGGTCGCTGCCTGCCCCGTGCTTGAAGAGTCCCCCGTGGATGTAATCCACCACCGTGAGTAGGCCCTTGGACGAGGACACGTTGGATGCCCGCACTACATTCAACGTCAGGCAATCCTCAACACGTGTTCACCATTGGCTTGAGTGAACCTGAGGGATGAACGGTCGAAGCCCTCGAGGCAAGGAACCCAACCGTTCAACCAAAGAAGGATGAGGTAATTTGGTGAGAGTCAAGAATGTATATGTGATGGAACAAGATGGTTGTTGCGATAGCCTGGGCCTGCCTGCTAAGAAATGCGGACACTTTGATCTTGCCCTAAAAAGAACCCAAGGAGCCGATGGTAATATGACGAGATTGGCGATCCAAGACCCATTGATTCCTGATTGAGTTTCTGACCAAGAGGTCGACGAATATTGATGAACATTAATAAGAAATGATGCTGAAGGTGATAAAAAAGGCCTATATTACGGAAGGGCTTATGATGCGACAAAAAGGGTTGAAGAATAATGGATTCTGGGCTATCTGAGAGCAACTACTAGGATTTGAACAGCGCGTGAGCGTCTCAGCAATCGCAGGCTTGACACTCCAACAAAATTCCTACTGGCTACTGTATAACCAGACACAAAACAAGTCGATCACATCTTTTCATTAACCAAAGCAAACTCTGATACATTGACTCCAAGCAAGGAACTCATGTTCCGTGTGTTCAAAATGCCAAACAGCGGGTAGCGGCAGTGATTCGAGCACCCCACCTCACCAGAATGTCGAGGGCTAGATCCCACAGGGATCGGAAATGGAAATATAATCCGAACGAGACGAGAGCGAGTCCCCATCAAAGTCGGACCAAAATGCACTATCCGATTCGCTGTCACTGTCCGACAGCCCCACGCCCAAGACATCGTCGCGCAGTCTCCTCTCCCGACGCGCCCACTCCCCCAAGAGAACGGTGTTCTCCTGCCCCCAGAGCAGAACATCCCTGGTCGCCAACGCATCCTCGACGGCACTATGCCCCTGACTACTGGCCTGAATCTGCCGTCCCAGCATGGCCATCGCCAGGGTCTTCAGCCCCCACAGTCGGGGGAACCGCCTTGCCTCGCCCCACCGTGTCGAGAACACAGCCTCTGCCGTCACGATCGCCGTGTCGACCACCCGCGGGTGAATGATCCCCAACGCGTTGAGATCATTGTGCAGCGCATGTCCGATGAGGACCGTGTCGCGGTCGATATGCTCCCACAGCCCCTGACGGGCCGCCTGCCACGATTCAAACGCCTGCCCGTGCAGGATGGCCGCGTTCATGCTCTCTGGCGTGATGCCCGTGATCCGGGTCATCCAGCGTGTCACCCGCCCCGATGGCCGCACGTAACGGTCGATGAGCACCTCCCCTGTCAGGAAGTCTACCGCCGCGAGGTACGCCAGCCCGTTGTAGCTCCGGTCCCGTCCATAGGGATCCTCTGTCATCACCATTTCGCAGTCGATGACCACGGCCTTTCTTGCTCGTGGTGGCGTGGAGGTGCTATGGGTAGGTATGTGTTGGAAGAGTGACCTGGGGACCGCTCCGTTCCAGGGCTGCGCCCATGGTGGCTCGACTGTCAAGAAGTTGTAGCCCTGTGTGCTGAGGCAGGTGGTTGAATGGCAGCGCGGAAGGAGGCGCGCCAAGAGGAGGTCCTGCTTTGTGAGGACTGGTAATGTGATGGTGGTGGTGGCGGTGGTTGTTGTTCTTGATGATGAGGATGGTGATGTCGTGGTGATGGTGGTGGTCGTAGTGATACTGTCACTCTTACGTAGAGTGACTGGCTCCACAGCTACGCTGGGAGACTGCACTGGCTTCTCTATAGGGAGAAGCGCTCCCTCACCTAGGCTCGTGAGGTAGGCGAGTCGAAGATGCTGCTGGTTCTTTGCATCCGCACAGCTCGGCTCAGAAGGCTGTGCACTGGAAGCCGAAGTGAGACGCTTCGCTACCGTTCCTCCATATGGTTGAGAAGGGAATGAAGACGACCCCCTTGCTGTTGACGTCGAGCCATGCGCGGCTCGTTGGTGCTGAGATACTGCATCCGCAGTAACGAAGGTCTTCAAACAGCTCGGACAGGCGAGTCTGTGCCACTTATAGATTTGGTGCTGCCGGAGAAGCTCCACGCTCTCGAAGAGCTGCTGGCAGGTTGGACAGGTACGATCCACTGCCGAGGCAGTGCTTACTGTGCCCGGTTGTCTCGGGCTTGAAGAGATTTGAGTCATGGTCATGGTGGTGGTGTTGAGTGTGGAGGTAAAGATAGGAGGTCAAGTTCAGTGTGGTTAAGTTGATGTTTCGGATTTGAAGAAGAGGAGGGGGCTTGGTGGTTCTCTTGGGGGGTGGGCCATGCTTTTGTGTCCCTGCACGGTTCTCATCGTGATCGTTGACTCATGGTGTCTCGTCAGTATACCATCATGCAATGCTGCCTCGCATAGCCAACGACGGCTGGATTACAGCATCTCGGCGGATTATGCTTAGTAGCCTTTTCCAGAACCATGAGTCGCGTGAGCACCATGACGAGGGCTCAAGAGTAAAGTAGAAATTCAATCAGAGTCTCCCAAGGTTAAGCGAGAAAACTTCAGACGACAGATGTAGTCCTGCCAAAGTGCCAACTCGACCAAGACGCCGGAGTCATGCATCCTGCAGAGCAGCACTTCCGAGATTTAGAAAACGCAAATGTCAAGGATGTTACAATGCGAGAGAGGCCAGGTGTTTCAATTTGCTGGGATCCGATATGAGCCTCGAGATCAGTAGTGGACCTTTCCTACCTCCAGCATCGTTTTCGAGATCTAAGATCTGAGATCGTGAAAATCTTGGGAGAGGAAAGATGATATAACGGAATTCTATATATCCCTTGATATGAGTTTGTGGTGATCTGGATTTAACTCTAGCTAATCGTAATTGATATGTAGATTGAATACCTACTACTTAGTTACATTCACCTTCCCTGCTTCGAGCTTTCCGAACCACAGGCAATTTGTGTCATGCTTACGAGGCCAGCTGAACTTCTCACTGGAAACTTTCTGTTGAATGATGTATGTATTTGTTTTTTCAGTCTTTGATACTACGTAGAAACTTGGAGAAATCCTTGATCAGATCTTGATGTATTTGGGGTGATCTTATGGCAGGGTAGCATTGTCAGATCTAAAGACCCACTGGTTCAAGCTAGGAACCGATTGGAAATAGTTTCCGAGATGCGGTAATTTCATCGTCGACGCTCAATCTTTCAATACCGGGCCGTTCTCGGAACACACTACCTTAATACCTTAAAACTCGGGCGGGTCACGATCCTGGACCCTGAGCCGAAGTAGGGCTCGATGGGCTCTCTTCTTTGGGTCTAGCGCCGCCAGGCACCGGAACAACAAACCAAGACAAAGAAAGTCAACAGCGATCGACAAGCAAAAAGAAGATTTGTTTTACCAGTGGGTGAATACTACGTTTGCTCTGATATTTAGAATTCATGTGAATCTGAGGTCTTATCCTATTCTTGTCCATGGTCAAGTTCTGAATTATCGCTGAGAATAAAGTTATTGCCCACCTGGGAGACGGAAGTTAACTCGGCAACCTGAGCAGATGGCGACCACTTGCTCGCGTCTATCGGAGAAAGTCACATGGCTACCTATGTAAATGTAGTGTGCATGTGAAAACCGAGAGACCTGTCAGATTCGGGAACAAGCGGTGGGTAAATGATTTGCGTTTGGTTCCGACCAAAGTACAGCGCGGCGCGGCATCTGGAATCCCGTCAGGGGAATCGCACGTGATGATAGGGATAAGAGCTTAAATTTGCTCTCCCTCAACACCGCATGTGACAAAATCTTCTCCCTTAGCTGAAACTTCCCGCAAACGGAACATCTGACCTCGAACGGTAGCTGTTAACCCCGGTTGAGTGACTCAAGCTCCATTTGGCGATAACAGACTGGCGATCACACTTCTTCTCCTATTGCCTAGTCTTCCTGCCTGGTACGCATCACACGCTCGTCGCATAGGACCGAGCAGCTACCACACGGATTAAGTACACCATGACAATGCCCAACAACGCGTCGACCGACACTGTCGAATTTCCTCTAGATCTCCCTGTTGCGCAGCTGCAGACTATTCAGCTGGGGAGACTGCAAGCAGGTGACCAGGATGAAGCCCAGCGTCTACTTGACGCGAGTCGAAAGGATGGTGTCTTCTATTTGAATCTGGCAGTTGCGCAGGCGGAAATCCTTCCGGTCCTGGATTCTATCTACGAGCTCTCAGAGGGACTCTTTGATCTGCCGCTCGAAGATAAATGTCTCTATGATGTGGATAAGTTGGGTAACATGAAATGCAATGGGTATGTGATCTTTCTTTGTGTCTGATGTCCTTCTGCCAACCTCAATAACACGAATTCATCAGATACAAGCCCGTGGGTCGCAACTTCGGAGGACTAGAGGGTAAACGCGATGGATTCGAGACCTACGTGGTATGATGCGACATCTGCCCCTCACCCACGAAAACGACCAAAATTCATCAGATCATATCTAACAAACCGGAAAGATCCCCAAGAACGGAATTTTGAGCCTAGACAATCAGCTGGACTTTCCCCGCCCCCCACTGATTGACCAATACATGAGCACCCTGCGACAGTTCACCAACTTCGTCAACACAACCTCCCAGACTATTTTCGACACACTCTCCCACTCTCTGGAGCTCCCCGAAACCGGGAACCTGAAGCTCTTCCACCGCCAGTCCGCCCCATCGCCCGACATCATCCGTCTCCTCAAGTACCAGTCTCAGCCCGCCGAGCAGCGCGGGGTCCCGCACGCCGCTCACACCGACATGGGCACGCTGACCTTCCTGTTCACCCGCCAGCCCGGGTTACAGATCCAGAACCCCGGTGAAGAGGTCTGGAGATGGGTGCTGCCGCGCGAGGGCCACGCCATCGTCAACTTGGGTGACGGCCTCTCCCTGCTCACCAACGGTTACCTGCAGTCCTGCGTCCACCGCGTGGGCCCTCTTCCCGATCGGGCTATGCCGACCCGCTATTCGTTCGCGTACATGGTGCGTCCGGAGAACCAGACGGTGATGGCCGCGCCGCCGACGGAATGCATCCCTGCTCGTGACCCCGATGCGACGGTGCTGACGGCGCAGGAGTGGTTGGAGAAGAAGTACTCTGTGCTGCGGTTGGATGCGCGGCCGGATGACTTGGTATGGATGATGACGGGACAGCAGGGGAGGTAGAGGATTGCCTGGGTTTTGATGGATTATGGTGTTTTAATAGTAAGCATAGAACAAGGTAGTCAGGTGTGATTGAAGTGCTTCTTGGTTGTCAGGAGATTTGCTTCTGGGCTCATTAGACCAGTTTTCAAAACGCTGGCGAGGATTCAGATGGTGGGTAACTAGTTGCTTTCTACCTGATCTTAAGAGACCGCCTTGGCAGGGATGTATGTACATGCGTCTTGCATGATAGTTGCGAAACTTGCAAGGGGTACTTATCGCTGAAAAGGTTCTGGATTTGCGCATGAGAGAGGAAACATTGAGAGGCTCGGTTCTAATTCAAGAATAATTGTGATTCGTACCACCATTTTAAGCCATATCTCCGCCAAGGGAGGCCGAAAGAACAAACAGAAGAATATGCTAACCAAGGAGATGGCCGCGTAACACTATTTGATAATCTCAAAAAGCACGAGGTAAATTACTTGGTTCCTTCCTGTGTGTGTGTAGGTATGTGTTTGCATATGTTTGATAGGGTGGCACTCCTATGCTGACTACAGGACATCATTCTTTGCGCGTATAGATCTCCATACTCTCCATTGTCAACATTATCTGCAGTTGTTTACCAGTCCCATCAACCCTCGCTGCTCAGCCTCGTTTTGTCAACAGCCCAATATCCAAATTACCAGAATCTCCTAAACAAGTCTAATGGTGGTTATGGTGGTGGTGCCCAAAGTGCTCGTGCTGATGCCGCTTTAGATGGTCTGCGGAAGCTTTGTTTACCTGTGGCAGTGCGCTTTTAATAAGTCAAGGGATCGTGCGTGAGGTAATACTCAAGAAACTTACATTTGACGCCGCGACAGAAGAATGAGAAGCAGACACAATTCCACGAGAGGACGACGGCCCAAGCACCAGCTTGGATGAAGACGAAACAGTTGGCGTATTAGCATGCTCCTCACCACACAGTCCCAAGATGAACCCCATATTCTCCGCCTGCGCGACCGGGCTCGAGCCGTACAATTGGCATTCCTTGCCGTTGACAGTGAAGAGCCATGCCTGGCAAGTGCTCAAGCTCTCGCACTCGATGGCACATTCCGAGGGAGACGGATGGGTGTATCCGAAGGCCAGAGGGGCTTTGCTGAAAAAGCCGATCTTCCCATGTTGGGCACTGTTGAGACAGGACGCGGATACCGCGAGCGAGAAAATGGTCCATGCGAGGACGAAAGAGAGAAGGGATGACATGATCCAGGAAGATTTGAGGATTTCAGCGAGAGTTGCAAGAGGGGATGGAAAGGGATTCCCAACGACCTTTGCTGGTAGTCAAGTTATCGGAATCTAGGGCTATGAAAATTCGGATGCCTGGGCGGGTGTGGGGTGTGGTGGCCCGATCTTTCTGCGGTAATCTCCGAATCCTTTCTGTTTACTGACTCGCAAAAATCTAGCGAGATTAATTTGTGTTGTTATCTCCTGCGGAGTTCCGGGATCCAAAAGGGATCCAATAATCGTTTAAGGGACTAATTTATTTAGGGGTCCGAGGCTAGTGATGCGAGCGACAAGCTATGGCTAAGCTACGGCCAAGCTAAAGGCCCGCTAAATTGACGCTAAATGGTGGCAGCTGCGCCAGACCCTGACTCTAGACCCTTATGACAAATTCACTCCTGTGTTACCACTTGTTTTTTTTTCTGTCACCTGACACCATCCCCCTTTCCCCCCCACCCAAGCGACAGACACCCGTCGCCCTTTCGACACATTGCTGGAACCGCAACGCAGCTCTCACCATGGCTTCACGTCGCGCTCTACAGCCGTTTCACTCTCGCTCTCGTCCACAACTCCCCATCCACACTTCGTACATACGAAATCCATGCTCTTTTACTCGTTTACACTCGCAGCAATTTCCCAAAATGGACAACAGCGGCGATGGCCCTCTGCAAGTTCCTGGATTCAATGATATTCCTCTATACTATGAGCTACCCAGAGGCTCTCGCTTCGCGCATGGGATCGCAGACTGGAGACAGATCCCACAGCTGACCCTGCGGGAGGTTTGTATGCTACAGTTCATGTCCTACGTCACGGAGCAGCCAAACTGGGAAAACAAGTGCGACGACCCCGACACCCTCGAGATCTGGCGTGAAAAGGCCGATAGTGCTTTTGACCTGGATCAGCCATGCTGGGACTGGTGCCGCAAAGAGCTGCGAGAAAAAGCAGCTAACTTCAAGCGCAAGGGTCACGTGGCCGTCTTTGATGCGGACTCTCGAGTCATCAAGGCGGAAGTCGACGCTAGTCTTCTCGCCGATCTTCGGACAGCCATGGAACCACTTTTCTCATCGACAGAAGAACCCAACTCGGAAGACAAAGAGGCGCCCGTGGAGGCTGGTGTTCAAGGCCCCGTCCGGCATGTGGTTGATCCATCTATGTATCCTCTTGTGTATGGACGGACCAAAGTGTTCATCAATGGAGGCAAGGTCAATCTCGACAGCTTTGAGTCATGTGATTACTCTGGATGCCAGACTGCTCCGATTCCTGACAAGTTGATCAAACATCCGTATGAGCTAAACCACGAGGAGAGAGATCCATATGATGGCCGAGGGACAAACAAGCCTAATTACTGGTCAAACAAATTCCAGTGGCTTCCGTGCGAAGTCAAGTTCACGGATCGAGGAGAAACGAAGATCACCTCCTACATCAATGGTGTGAACCCAAGGGAGAAAGAAACTTACCGAGCACTTGAGAGACTAATCGACACCGCGATACATCCGTGGAATGAGATGCTTATCCTTGGAAACCAAGGTCGAACTCCGATTCGTATTAGAACTTATGACTTCCAAACCGAAAATGAGGCGTTGCCGCAGGCGTACAACCTTCTCTGGGGCACAACTGTGGGGTTGGAAGTGAGATTCTCTGAAGAGCAGTGGCCTGAGATCCGCTCGCAAGTCAGAGACTACTTGAATCTCCCCGAATATGAACAACGATACCAGATCGATCCGAGCGAATCCAATGTCAAGGACCTCCTCGCCAGCATGGACCCGTCGCAGTGGAGCTCGCCCGCAGCACTTGAAGAAGTAATTGTCGAAAAGCATCGTCGACGATATGTCGTCAAAGGTATAGAACCTGGTATCTCCTTCACATACAATGAGTGGAAGACCGGGCAAAACACCGGTCGTGCAATCCTACCCAAAGTGAACAATTCCTTGCGCAGCAGGAGCCCCACACCACCGCCTCCTGAACCAAACCACCAATTCTACACCGTTTCTCTTCGGGACCATTTTCAAGGCCTACAGGTGATTATCAGGGTGTCGAGCATTGATCTGACCCCAGAAAGACCCTTGTATACTGGGGAGCCCCAGTTTGGGGTGGCCGGTATTCTCAATGAGCATATCGTTGCCACAACGGTCTGCTATTTGGACATGGATAATATCAAAGACCCGAAGGTATCATTTCAACAAGAGACACTATTGAGCACCCTCGACTTCAATGTTGAGAAATACTTGATTATGAATCGCGTTTTCGACGTTCCAGAGGAGAAAGACGATGAACTACCACCAGCACTGCAGAACCTGGGCTCTGTTTCTGTTTCCCAAGCCGGGGAGCTTCTCTCTTGGCCGAACACGCTGCGATCCCGAGCAGAGGCTTTCAATCTTAGAGACCCGTCTCAACCCGGCCGCCTTCGATTTGTAACCCTCTGGCTGGTAGATCCCCATTACCGAATCTGTTCAACCCAGAATGTCCCACCCCAGGACGAAAGCTGGGTTGGCACATCCATGGCTCATCCACAGGAAGACACGCAGACTCAGAAATTAACGACGCCCGCAGAAGCGATTCATACTAGAAAACAGATGAATCAGGACAGAAACTCCTCTGCCTGTGCATTTCACCGGTATGGTCATGGTGCTCACAAATACGCCGACGACTATCACGCATTCTACTATGGCAGTCGCGAAGAGTCCTAAGTACCACTGTGTTTTCAGCCCCCTTTTGTCATATTGTAGCAATTAGGCTATCATACATCATATATAAAGATACCATAACCAACACAAAATGTGTTGAAGCAGTGTGGCCTTTTACTGTTCGAACTTTCTGGGCAGATCCTAGACGGAACTGAGGACAAAAGGACAGACTCATCCAGGTTTATCTACTCGCTTGTGCAGTAAATAGTCGAGTGGTGACTGACGAACACGAATCACTAAAGTCTTAGAGTCACTTATATACAAAAAGCCTGGACATATGTACCCGAGTATTTCAGAGCATACTGAAAGCAGAACCACGAAAGCATCGAGAGGCTTAGCGCGCCTTGCAGCTGTCCACGCTATCCAGCTCACTCAGGCTCTGTCCAATTGTGTTGGTGATCAAGAGATGCGTTCTGAACTTCGCGGCCTCCGCTCCTGTTCTTTTCGGAAGACCCAAGTACCAGGTTAGGTAGGTCTTAATCTCCTCGGGGGATTTTCCGTTCGCCGCAGCGGTCGCGCTCCAGTCTGTCTCGAGGAAGGAAACATCTGTGTCCAAGACGGCGATCTCCGAGGCCTTGAGGGTCTTGCCGGGGAAATCCGCTGCCCACAACTTGCTCAAGCTGGTACGGTGCATCTCCTGCAACCGTGCGGCTTGCGTTCCGGCCAGCGCCCTTTTGAATTCCGGATACTGGTTATTCCAGGCGTCGGCAAAGCCTGGAGCAGTGCTACCGCGTGTGGACTTGACAATATCGGCGAGTTGCTGGAGCGTTGAACGGTGAGGAAGTTTATCGTCCTCTTAAGACCAAGAAGTTGAACAAGGCTGTACTTGTCGGTTTTCAGAGAGGCACCAATCTCGTCCAGTGTAGCCTGGTTATACGGAGGATTTGTGCTTGTCCAAATACCACTTTGGGGGAGACGTTGCGCAAAAACCGTGGAGACAAAGGTTCCGAAGTCGACGAGGGCTGTGTTGCCCAGTTTTGGCGCCAGTGTGCGTGAGGCCCCATTCGCCGAAAGGTCCAAGACGAAAGCGCTGTACATGACAATCGCCTCGCTGAGAATCGCCAAGGGAGAACCTTGGCAGAGGTTGCCTAGCAGTGCTAGGGTGAACAAGATGGCTCGGAAGCCCTTCATCGTGACCACGCAAGGGAAAGGAGTGACGGATAGCCACAACAGATATAGTAAAATAATTAGATTTCGGACGCGGCAGTTAGCTGCTGTGAATATCGAGTTGGTCAAAGTTGAAGAAGAAGATAATGAGTGAAACAGGAGATTGGATGGATAAATGAATGACTGGCTTGAAATGGTGGCATGAAGAGAGTGTAATCGACGACAAGCATAAAGGAAAACGACGGGTGTAAGTGATAAGCAACAGAGCGTCAGTCAGGGATCTATTCAAGACCTCCACTGGACCTCTGGGAGATTTAACTGTTGATCTAGGGGGTGCGCTTGTTCTGGATACTATCCTTATGTCCCAGGTGTGAAACGAGTTGGTATTGGGTATTTTACACTAAGTGCACTAGGCCCTAGTTCCAATTTCGTACATCGACGGACTGAGACATGCGGAGATGAGGTAACAAACCACAATCACTCCATCGCACCGTCGTTGACAGGCATTTTGCTAGTTTGGATTTAGCGAAAATAAGCTCGAAGGCGATTGAAGAATCATATAGGGGTGCTAGACATGGTACCGAGGTGCGTCGTAGTTGTGTGCCCATGAACTTCCCTGATGCCGTGTACCCGAGAGATAGGAAATCCTTTTCATTTTTATCCCTTCGAGCTTTCTTTTTCTTGCCGTCAAGACCCTCGCAAACATCAACAGACCTACTCACACACTCTCTTACGTTGCGGTGCCTACGACTTCTTTCCTTTTTCTTTTTTGATCACGTTCTTTAACCCACATTACCTTCACTTTTCTCTCTTTTTTGTACATTTTATTCTTTCTTTCATATTGCTTTTCCTCTTGCTTGAAGGCTCTGGCGTACCTTCCCTCCCCTTAAATTCAAAACATGAGTCCTCCCATTCGGTTGTGGCTTTGGATGCTTGTCTGGACATGCTGCGTCTGGTATCAGGTTCAGGCTCGTGCTGTGTTTGCTCACTTTATGCTCTCAAACACGGCAGGATACACTCCCGACGATTGGGAAAGTGAGATCCAGCTTGCTCTGGATGCCCACGTTGATGCATTCGCACTCAACATGGCGGCTGGAGAAAGTACCACCACTACCTCTCTCCCAAACGCCTTTGCAGCCGCTCAAAAGCTCAAGTTCCACCTGTTCTTTTCGTTCGATTACGCTGGCAACGGGCCTTGGGACAAGAACGATGTCTTGAGCCTGCTGGGCCAGTATGTGAGTAATGATGCTTACTACTTTCACGGGTCGAATCCACTGATGTCGACGTTCGAAGGACCGACAATGCAGAAGACTGGGTGGACATCAAGTCACAGCAATTCTGCTTCTTCGTTCCGGACTGGTCGTCGGTTGGGGCCAAAGCCGCTATGGCCCTGGCCGATGGGGTAGCGGACGGCCTTTTCAGTTGGGCTGCCTGGCCCAACGGACCCAACGACATGAATACCTATGTGGATGCCTCGTATATCCAGTACTTGGATAAGAAGCCCTACATGATGCCGATCTCTCCATGGTTCTTCACCAATATGCCCGGGTACGACAAGAATTGGCTGTGGCGTGGTGACGATCTCTGGTATACTCGGTGGGAACAGGCACTCTACCTCGCTCCGGAGTTCATCGAGATCATCTCCTGGAACGACTTCGGCGAGTCCCATTACATTGGGCCTATCGTTGACAGCCACAATCCGCTGGCTGACTCCATGTACACCGCGTTTGAGACAGGCGAAGCCCCTTACAACTATGTCGAGGGCTTCGACCACAGCGGCTGGAGACAATTCCTGCCTTATATGATTGACCTCTACAAGTATAACCAGACCAATATTGACAATGAAGGCTTGGTGACCTGGTATCGGCTGAATGCAGCAGGGGCGTGCCCTGACGGTGGCACGACTGGCAACACGGTGTCTCAACTGCAGTCGGAATACTGGCCCAAGGATATCGCACAAGATAAGATATTCTTCTCCGCATTACTTGGGGAGGCTAGAGATGTCTCGGTGACTATCGGAGGAGTAAATGTTGATGCAACGTGGACCAACACCCCAAGTGGTGGAGGGGGCATCTATCACGGCAGTGTCTCCTTTGCCGGCCATTCTGGCTCAGTCATCGTGTCTGTTACTGGATCTACCGGCACTATCACAGTGGCCGGACAAGACATTAGCAGCGGATGCTGGGAAGGGGATCAAGTCGAGAACTGGAATGCTTGGGTGGGCTACAGTATGGGCGGCGCAGTCGATGTGGATTCCCCCAAGCTGAACAAGGAGGTGTGTAGAGAAGGATGGGGAATGGGCGACTTCAATGGGCTCTGTAGCTACTCCTGCAGCTTGGGCTATTGTCCCATCGGAGCGTGCGTTTGCACCAAATTAGGACCTCAGCCAGAGTTGCCCACGTCCACCGGAATCCAGGGATACCCCGCGGCCGGGAAAGACGCCAACTACGCTGGGTTGTGTTCATTCGCCTGCAACTATGGATATTGTCCTTCTACTGCCTGTGGACCAGTATCGATTCCATTGACTATTCCAACCGTGTCCCCTTTCACCCCAGACACTTGTGTGGCAGGAACGGGTGAGAATGACCTAGCCGGCTTGTGCAGTTTCGGCTGTAATTATGGCTATTGCCCCATCTACAATTGTACCTGCACGGCGACAGGCCCTCTGAACATGCCTCCTGCCCAGAATACCAGTATCACGGGCTGGGCACCGGACGAAGACGATAATGGTCTTTGCGAATTTGCCTGTACCCGGAACTACTGTCCAGAGCCGGTCTGTTTAGACGTGACGCCTGATGATGACGCATGCGGGAATATTGACGATGACAGCGATGAGTGTGTAGGTATCTTCAACTGCGATTTTAGTATCAGTTACGCTTCTCTGGACGCTCTACGGGCTGATATGGATACCTTTGACCCCTATTGTGTTGACTTCTATGTCTTGGGCGCGCTGTATGGGGAGTTGGAAGCCACGGTCACCAACTTCACCAGCATTGCCAACACGAGCAACTATGACGAGTATTTCAAGGACTACGCGTCTTACATGAAAGGCCAAGTGGGGGCCCAGCTTACCTATTTTATGAATATGAGCGACACTGGTGCGCAGGGTGAGGGCAACCGATTCTTCACGTGCACACTCAGTTTTGGAGGGGTGAACCGGACGGCGGGACCATGTCCTGACGATCTCGGGTACGAAAATCGCCCACATACCGTATTCTATAACTTGATCGATGCAGACGGCTTCTATGGCAGCCTTAGCGCGGAGTTTGGGATAGAACGTGACTGGGTTGTGCTAGGGGGCTGGTCGAGCACGGAGGGGCCCTACTATGACGACAAAGGCAACACCGCGTGCAACGTCTACAACAACCCTGAGGCTGCCTGCTGGTGGCATCGCGGCTTCCCAATTCCAGCTCAGAAGATTACCATCAGCGACCCGCGGGAGCTGATGAGACAGGCCCTGCCCAACATCCCGAACCTCCAGCTCTCTCTCCTCATCACCGAGCTTCAGATCGTATCAGGCTCCTTCGACGGCGTGATCGACGACGTCGTCCAGACGTACTCCACCGCCGTGTTCACCCTGGCCGAGCTGGTCGACCGCATCTACTCCGTGGTCGCCATCGGGGAGAAGATCGAGGCCGAGAAGAAGAAGGAGCTGATCTTGCAGATCATCGGCGGCGTGTTCCTGATCGTGCCCTTCCTCGGCCCGCTCTCCGGCCTCGGGGATGTCATCGAGGGTCTGGATGCGGCGCTCGCGCTCGTGGGCACCGTCGCGAACGAGGCGACCGATATCTACACCATGGTGCAGGACCCCGAAAGCGCTCCGGTCGCGATTCTGAGCATGCTGCTCGACTTCAACGTGGGTGCGGCCGCCGGCGCGGCCACCAAAGATGGAGTCAGCGCGATCGAGTTCGACTCCATGGCCTTGACGCGACGCGGCATGAAGGGGTCGGATATCAAGACGGTCGGGGCGTTGTTCGAGCAAAAGATGGATCAGCTGGAGTCTATTGTCAGCAAGTGCGCGAGGCTTTGAGTCAGCTTAAGCCTTATGATATAAACCCTTGTAATAATATTTCTTGACTTGCCTGTATAACATTGTCATATGACCTTGGCACCTCGTAGGATCACGGAGTCCCCCAGTTTTTGTTTATGCCGCCAACCCTCCACTCCTCAGATACCAAAAACATCGCGCAAGATGCGAGTATCGATGTCAGTTGCACGTACAACACATCAGCACCGACTCATATATAACCATTGGCGCAATTTTTGATGACTACCGCCACCATGGAAACCTATTGCTACCGTCGTGCTCGGCGAAACTCCTGCGGCATGTTCAAATAAACTCAGCGGGGTGGGTCGCACGGATCCGCACCCCGCATCTAGGTCTATGTGGCTGACTTCTCATGGCACCGAGCGTATCGGTATGGTATGTTATGACTTACCCAAGCCACAAACAGTTCCGTGTGTGATTATCTCACTGATAAACCGCAGCTTCCGTGAAGCTTTCCTTATGATTTAATTAAGGTTCACTTCCGCTCGTTTCAAGCAGTTCTTTCTGCCCACGGAATTAACTTTCCCTGTCGATGGGACTAGCATCTCATATGGACCTGGGGATTCGTGGTCGATATTTCAACGAGGAATTACTAAGCCATCCGTAGCTGTATATCAAGAGCGGCGTCAAAGGCACTTTGTATAATCTCTAATGTACCTTTTGAGGTTCAAAAGCTTTAGTCGACCTTAGCAGTATCGACCTATTACATCTTTCATACCGCGCTTTCTAGATATATTAGGGCTTTGGGGGTCTTGCATTAGCATGCGTAGGATTTATCTAGGCTGAAATATTTCTATTAGGGTCTTCCAATACGGTGATCTTTCTATTATCCCTGTATGAGGGCTTTTTAGAGTCTGTTTGTCGGCGTACGTGGCCCGGGAACGCTGGGTCACGTCATCCGGGAACATGTCAGCACCACGTTGCACGTAGCTACCAGGTTTTTCACACCACCAATCAATGAAAAATTTGTGACCTCAGTTCCTTGAGCCTCTGATGCCTGTCCTCCCACACGTTTCATGACTAGCTGAGTAGGATATATTTATACATGATATTGTTAATTTTGAGCGGCTACCGCGTTTTCTCATAGCGCCAAACCTTTACCTTTTACTATCGGAGCGGTGTGCTGAGGCGATACACAGGGTGCCCTTTAACAGCTTGCTGTTTGAAAACTGTATGCTCGAGACCCGCGATGCAGCTATCCTTCTCCTTGACCCAAAAGACGGCCCACCAACGGCCAAGACATGCCGCTAGCCAAGACTGACAGTGGCCCGGCGTCGGCGTCCTATTCAGGTTGATTCGACCAGCAACCGCAACAAACTCTGCTTTTCACAGGAGGGTAATCAAATCAAGTATATATCTCAAGTACCTCGAAACGAGATAGATATACTTTACATCCTCGGAGCATGAGTGTCGATCGGGCATGAAGTTCAGGTGTAGGTATCGCTGCAGGACTTTTTTTCCGGCCACCAAAATATCATCGGGTTCAAGATATTATGATTTTCCAATTCAAGGACTAGCTTCTGCTGCTTAGAACTGGATACAACCTGGGTGCCTAGATGACTCATTTGCTTGACCTTGATAAATCGGTACTACCTCTACGCCGTATGAAAGAGCGCCTTCCAAAAGATATATATAATGAATATCTACTCTTGTAAAGTTAACTCTAGACTAAGGCCTTGGATGATGTTGTTGTTCAGGTTACTGCTGGCGATGATGAAGATCTTCCGGTGTGGGATTGAGTAAATAGCCTTAGTCTATGTATCATTCCTTCGAGCACGCACGCTCGTATGCTTAGGGAACGGGAGGTGCTATCGCGGAGGCAAAGCGATCGCAAGGACTTTGATGTGACGAGCCGAAATATGCGGCATGACAGATGAAACCTTTCCTTAGATATAAGCCCATGTCATTAGCACAAGATAAAGTAGTGTTGTAGATAATATAGAAACTGGATACGACGAGTGCAATTTTGGTAGCCCAGCTGTTCTACCAACAGGAACTCTCCAGCAGGAAGGAATGATTGTGCTTCGGTTAGTTAGGTCGTGGTCGGTCGCTGCCCACGTCATTGCTCGAGGTATAGACATCAATACAATTGTCAATGGCCACGATGCCCACGTTTCTTGATTACAAGCTATGCTGAATCGTGACACCAGCGACGTCCACTGAGTTGCAACGTAAGGTAGCATTATCTCGCTCGGATGGTCAAGTGCAAGCGTGTGAAAGAACTCGACGAATACTTCCTTCGCACGTCCATGCAGAGACGGACTGGGGAAGACGCTTCGATTCAGAGGCAGGCAGAGAGCTTGCATTCTCGAGGCTAGCACCATGACACGGACTGTCCAAGGTGGACGGTCTATCAAGGTGACAAAGACCTTCGGACGTCTGCATGCTTCGTGAAAAACTGCAAGGAATGTCAGTCTCAACGACCAGCCGAGCAGAAGACGGTGTATGGGATGGGATGTATGGAACCCGGTCGGCACAGACTGACGGTGCGCCGCGAAGAAGCGGAGCGACTGCGAGGTTGAGGTGGATGCGAAGGGGGGGTTTATACTCGCCGGGGGTCAGGCACCCAGGCACACTTTCTCCACCATGGCAAGCGCAATCACCGAACCTGCCCGTCTAGTGCCATCATACCCCGCACGGAGGGTCTAAGAATACGCTCTAGCCATTTCTCATCACTGCGGCTAGGACTACTACCACCTGCCGCCGGGGAGTCGCGGCGCTTGAGGACAAAAGAGAAGCTGCATGGGGCTTCCATGCGATACACGTGAAGAGAAATGACGTCCTCTTCATTCAAGATTCATGGCCAAGTGATAAAGATAGTAAAGACCTGGGCTTATTGATCGTAGGATCGGTATGGGTATTGAATGTGTGTAGCCAGTGCCCGCAGCCGAGTGGACTTCAGGGTCGTACTCACGTAGAGCCAAGCCGATCGATGAGAATACGTACGGCGGGCTGCACCTACGGGCTCCACCGAGCCGTTGCAGGGTATTTAGCACCCACATGGACAGAACAAGACTTCCGACCGAAGAGGCCGGCCGGTCATGTTAGGAGACTGTTATCATTCGGCCTACGAATTAGCTAAAACTCCGTCGCAGACTGATGCGCACCTCCAAAAATACCACTGCGTTCAACAATAGACAGTAATTTCTTAGTCGAGGCGATGAGCCTGTTCCTCTAGCACTGCTGCTGAAACGCAGGGCCTTTGGGGAGTGGGCCTCGATGCGGGCGAAATGTACGAAGAACGGGCAAAGCTTGGCGCAAGTGAGCCGAAGCGTTACCCATTGGAGGTTTCAATAGCCCGAGATTAAGCTTCGGGGTTAGTACCCGCCCGCGAGATTTCATTGTTGGACACCGCGGTACCCCTCTTTACACGTCTCGTATTGAGAGCATGGATTTCGAATGATGCCAGGTGAATAGTAAAGCTAGTGCTGAAGTGGGAATGATCCTGAAAGCAGTAAATCAGAGGAGATGTAGACATTTCAATCAGACAGTAGCCAAGACGTATATATTGAAACAGTCCCTATCGCGTGGGTAGGTGTCCCGTGTCCCGTGCCCCATACAGTTCCTGCATTGCTATCTTCTCCACTCTGAATCATGTCGTCCAAGCCAGAGTTTGACCACCGGGGTTCCGATGAGCTTCTGCTCAAGCGGGACCATTACATCGACCAGATGAACCGATCACGGCGCTGGGCTTGTCTGCGCCCGCTCATCTACATCGGGGTGGTGGTGGTTGGCTTCGTCGAGATCATCGTGCTCCTGGTATACTTGGTCGAGACGAGCAGGCAGCCGCCCCTGCGCGATTTAAATGGGTTGGTTCCGGATTGTAAGAGCTCCACTTTGTTTTCCGTTGGCGAGATGTTCCCGCAACAACGGCTGACAGACGATTCCTTGCCCGACTCCAGTCCCCACGCATCAAGTCCTCTTCCGACTCGACCCCATGGCCGTCTCGGACCATCGAACAGAAAGCTCCAAAGCCGCCACAAAAGAGAACTGGCTGTCGTACATGCCGCGTGAGTTGGGTCGGATCGACACGATCTTGCTATCAATGATTAATAAGTGTGGGATTGGTAGGGGGCAATGGCTTCATCGCGGTAAATCACACGGAACAACTGGAATACGTCCTGTCCCCGCCGATCGAGAAGTTCGGCAAGAACCTGTACGCGGTGGCGGTCTTCCACCAAATGCATTGCCTGGTATGTGAGAGCAGTTTAGCACCCTCATTCACCATCACTCGTACCAAAATAATTCTTGCAATTTGATGGAATAAAACTGAAGAAATGCGATGTTTGAAACAAAAGTACGCAATCATGTCCGCATACGACGATCTCGTCGCTGGCACACCCTCGATGCACAAGGCCCGCGACGCGCATGAACACGACCATTACTATCATCACGGGCATAGCGATGACCCGGCTGGGGGGCCCCACGGCCATGTGAACCATTGCTTCCAGTACCTGCGGGAGTCGCTGCTGTGCTGCGGTGACACCGCCCTGGAGGGCCAGGGCCAGGGGGCGCAGCCCGGGACCGATGGGACCGGGGCGGTGCATGAGTGTAAGGACTTCGATGCGATCATGGCGTGGGCGGACGAGAGACGGATTATGGATGGTAAGCATCCGTGAGGGCACGTTGAGCGCAACCAGGCAGACAGATGTAGATGGGAGTATACTCCAGCCTTTCATTGTACTTTCTGTGATTGTTGAATCCCTTGAACTGTTGGATTAAACTTGGTTTCAGCGAGGGAGAATGAGATGGCACGTGTACTCGTCCTCTATACCAGTGGATGAGAGGGGATCTCTTTGTCTACGTATAGTCAATATGAAAGACATTTCGAAGATATTATCTATGACTGTCATTTCTGACGCGTGTAATCGCAGATTGTCTGCGCCAGCTTTGACCGGGATGGAATATTCCGCGCTGTTATATGAGGGCTTTGTCTGTTCCTTGTCTGGGGGTAATGCAATCTCAATTGCACATGTGGACGGAATCTGGGAACGAGTGCATTATAAATAGCATTTTGATACTAAACAAGCAAGACAACAAGTCAAGTCTCCGTCCCACAAGCGTATCTGAACAGACAGCAACATGGAGAATCCCAACCCCAACACTCTCCGCCTCCTCAGCGCCACCGGTGACCGCGGGGTGTGGCAAGTCGGAACCGACAAGATCCTCAAAGAATACCCCAGCGACGACGCCCTCTGCACCGAGGGGGCAGTGATGCGAGTCCTGGCGCAGGACCCCAAGATCCCCGCCCCGCGCGTCCTGCACGAGTGGATCGACAGCAACCGGCGGTACTTCATCCTCCAAGAACGCATGCGCGGCGAAACACTCCAAGACGCATGGCCCCGCCTGTTCCAGACCCAAAAGAAAGCGATCGCCGCGCAGGTGGGCCAGGTCCGCCAGCGCCTGCGACGGCTGACCTCGCCGTGCATCCAATCTGTCGGCGGAGGCGCGTGCTATCCGCCGTACGAATGGGGGTTCCGGACCCGGGCGCAGGGGCCCTTCGCCTCGGACGCAGACCTGCGGGCGGCGATCCGCTCTTATTTGACGGGCATCCTGGACCGGGAGCTCCCAGACCAGATCCTCGACAACCTGATGTCGTGCATGCCCGCGTCCGGATATTACGTCCTCACCCATGGCGACCTCCACATCAGCAATATCATGGTCAATGAGGCCGGGCGGCTGGTCGGCATCATCGATTGGGAGTACGCAGCGTACTATCCTATTTGGTTCGAGTATCTCCTGGTCGCGCGGGGCAATGTCGACCCCGGTGATGCGGAGTGGAAGGAGCTGCTGCTGCTGCAGTTTGAGGCCCAGGGGGATGGTCATCCGGACGCGGTGCAGTTTCGCGATAGTATCTTCCTCTTGAAAGGGTATCCGTACTTGGATGACGGAGAGCGAGAGATGCTGGCGAAGCTCTGTTCGGGGGATCATGAGATGAAAAGAAGAACCGAGATGGTCTTGGACAATAGCTAGGATTCACAGGTCCTGTTGTATCTACCCAGTCCCTTGGCGGGGTTCCTATCTCCAAAGGAAGATCCTGAATCCCTGGGATCCACACATGCAATGCAATACGATAATATCTATGAAAATAAATGTAGATACATAAAGACTGTATGAAAGAAAGCAAAGTTCTATGATCAGACCCAACACACCAAAACTCAAAGTAAACCACGACGAAGCCCGTCTAAGCCTCTGCCAACATCGCCAAGTTGCCAGGCCGGCTGAAGGTGACGTGGGAGAGGTGCAAAACCTTTGTATCGAATGCAGCCGCTGTATACGCAAAGTAGTACTAGTATTGTATCAAGTTAGAGCGGACCCCTTGTGGGGACAGAGACGTTTTTGACTCACAATATATTTCCGATAAAAGACCTCCACGTCGTGTTCCGACAAGTTGTACTTTTCTCGCATGAGGGGGGCAATGATGCCCCGGAAATTTTGCTGGAACTTCCTGCTCCATTCGTTGAGACATCTCACATAGTGGGCGCCATATTGCTGCACGGATTCCAGATCGAGTCGGGCGTTGGAACTTTGCACTGCTTCCAACAGTCTGGCGACGCTGGGACAGTGGCCTCCGGGGAAGATCTATTCGCTCATGATAATTAAGTCCATGTTTGCGAAATCCGAATTGTGGCGAAGAATAGACTTACATATCGACGAATGAATCTGAAATAGAACTATGTGTTAGAAGATCAGAAAAGGTTTCAGTTTGCAAGACACTCACCCCTCGCCCTTTGGGAACATATTCCTATATCTCTGCGGGACGGATTAGCTCTGAGTTCATATCTGATGGGAAATTGCTCACCGACTCCGGCATAATACTCGACTGAATCGAGACAATCCCTCCCTCCGGCTTGAGGAACCTATCGACGGTCTCCCAGAACGTCTGCAACTCATGGTCGCCCATCGCCTCCATCATCTCCACGGCGACGATCTTGTCGTAGAGCACCTCCGGCACCGGGAGCAGGCGATAGTCACACAGCAGCACCGTGATCTTATCCTCAAGCCCCAGGGCGCGCACGCGCTTCTGCGCCCTCTGGTACTGCATTTCGGAGAGTGTGCAGGTCGTCACGCGGCAGCCGATCGTCGTCGCCGCGCGGATCGCCATGCTGCCCCACCCCGTCCCGAACTCCAGGATGTAGTCCGTGGGCTGCGCGTGCACGTTCGCCAGCAGTTGATCCAGCTTGCGCATCTGCGCGGCCTCCAGGGTGTCGCTCGCGTACTGCGGATGCGACCGGGCCCGCCAGATCGGACAGGAGTAGCTCATGTCCGGAGAGAGGAACGCTTCGAACATCCCGTTGGAGAGGTCGTACGCGGCGGCCATGTTCAGACTGGCGTTCTTGAGGGTACCCGTGTCGACGGTGCGGAAGAGCACATCCGAGATGGCAGCCACAAATCGATATGGGGTGGTGCTGAGGTTGGACAGATGCTGTTCGTTTTCGATAAAGAGCTGGAGCGGGAAGGGGTCAGCGCTGCGATTCGAGTTTTGGTGAAATTAGCGCATGTACTGTACCTCCATCAGTGCCATCAGGTCTGGGGTCGAGAACTCTTCCAACAGAAAGGAGTCGGCGAAGCCCTGGGGAATTGAGCCGTGAGCAGGGGGTTTTGTCGACAGAGGGTCATCAAGCCGGCGCGGTAGAACGACTCACAAGGTCTGCCGATACAAGTACTCGGAACCAGAACGTATCCTTCTGGACATGTATGACACCTTTGTGTCCTTCGTTCCCATGACCAAATCTCCATTTTTCGCCGTCGTGAGAGTAAATCTCCAGGGTCCCAATTTTGATATTAGACAGAATTGATAGGACCAGGTTCCTGACTAGGCCAACAGGAACCGCAGCCGTGCCCAAGGATATGATGGTAGTTTGTGCTTTATCTAGCAGCTGTTTGCCCGTCGAGCCGAGCACACGTCCCAGATCCATTGTGATGTCTCGTGGATGATACTGCCGGACCAGTCTGCGTTGACCCGAAAGTCTGGATAATACCAGCCTGCCGAAAGGTTAAGCGGCAAAAGATGAATCGATCATGCGTGACAGTGTGCCCGAGTGAGAGGATGAAACTTAGGATTATATAGGCTCAACACAGGCAGCGCTAGACTAGAACTAGTCAGTTTCACAGGGTGAGGGACAAGCCTTGATGGTAAAGGCATGAGGCGTTGACCTGCTCTCGATTGCCTCATGGCGGCCATCCAACAAGCGTCGGGGCGTTCTGCTTGCCACCGAATTACCGCAGGATATAATAAGCATCCACGCAGAGATTGGTCAGCGCCAGCCAGAGGCGTGTAACTTTGAGAATCAGAACTTCGAATGACACTGTGATTACGTCGATTACTAGTCCTTGTAGCGGTCAGTGGCTGACAGATAGGGCAAAGGCTCCACCACGCCGGGGTGGTCACGAGCACATTTATGCCTTGTTCCTGAGCGCTACATCCCAGATCCTGGGAACCACTCCGATGGGTATGACTAGTCCATAGGACGTGAGAGAGGATAGAAGCAGCCACCACTTTCAGCTGCGTACACTGCCAAGGAACAAAGAAGAACGTCTTCGTTCTTGAGTCGGTATTGCGTTGATGAGCAAGGTTTCACAGCAAATCGCACGGCGACAAAACACAGGGTACAGTGTTCTGTCAAATGCTCATTCACAAGCGTGAGAATTTAGCGTGATAGTCCCGACTAATAATATCGACATTCTTCCAACAATTAGAGTACCAAAGGCTTCGGTGGCCAGAGCCTGTCCCGGTCGCTCGAGGCTATAGATGGCTTTGGTAAATCGGCAGACGTAACTAACTTTGAGCTAGGTAAGTGCACTACTAGCGTCCCAAAGGAAGGAGAGTTCTTATCATGAAAGAAAGAAAGAAAGTTAAGGGTTCACTCTAGGCTCGAACTATAAATGAATATACTATGGCATAAACGCAAACCCCGGAAGACTATTCAGCAGGGAATTGTTTTCCAGAGGATCAGTGCCTTATATCCGTGACCATATGTCTCCTGAGGCCGTTGGATGGTTGGAAAGCATTGTCACATCACTCTAATTAATTATAGGGAATATGTGAGATTACGGGACTGTTGAGAAAATCTACTGTCACACCCCTGAGATACACAGTCAGCCGCGTGGCTAAGGCCAGGTACCCCGCCCGGCTTCCCAAAAGCGGCTCAGCCCGCAGGATTCGGGCGGGTTACCCCGCTGCGGGCTCGAATCCGGACGGGTCGGGCAGGGCCCAGAAGATCTCGTATACAAAATAAACCCTAAGGCATTCCTGCATCAGATCTGTTGACCGAAGTCTCGTGTGAGATTTTAGTATGTAAGCTTCACGACGAACACGAACCTGGCATCCGGCCGCGGTGTAATCGCACTGCCTACAGCCCTTGAACTTGAGGTGATACGAAGGAGGATACCGATCCACCGCGCTAAGATAGACAAAGAACATAAGCCGGAGTCAGCAACAGCACACCATGACTATTTGCTGGAATATCGGCCTGGTCACGTAGAAGCCTCGGGATATTTCCGCTTCGAGCATCACGGAACCGAGCCCATCTTAGCTCCAAGATGACGGATCTGCATCTGTTCCGGTGTTTAATGGTAATCAACCCAGTCGCTTGTATCTGCTCATTCGAGAGTGAGACGAGTAGGTAGGAACCAAGGTTTACCACCCATCCAATTGCAAGGTCTAGCCCGGAGAACGTTGAGACCCGACTTTCAGGGTCAGACAAGCCGCTTGGGTGGTACTGATTCAAGCAATCTGCGACTGGGGGCAGTTAATTTATACTGAACCAATGAATTCACTTCTGGAAGGCATAGCCCAAACCCATCTCATGCTAGCCAGCGAGGCTAAGGTATGCCCCCATCATTACTTTAGTTAGTGACAACTATCCAACAACCAAGAGACAAAGCACGAGCCCCCGCCCTTCCTTCCAACTTTCCCTTTCCCCTCCCCGCTTCCACCACCAAAAGCCTCACCACCAAACATCAAAAAAATGCCTTCCGAAAGTAAAACCTACGTTTTGACCGGCGGCTTCTCGGGCATCGGCCTCGCGATCCTCACTCACCTCCTCACCCCGAAACACCCAGACACCCCACCACCCACAATCCACGTCCTCGACCTCGCCTCCACACCCCCAACCCTCCCCGCCACCCTCTCAACCTCGACCATCCACTTCTACCCGAGCACCAACGTCACCTCCCGAGCAGGAATAAGCGCCATCTTCGACCGCATCTTCTCCCAGTCCCCTCAGATCGACGGACTGATCAACAGCGCAGGGATCTGCCCCCCGCCTACGATCGGCGGAATTGAGAGCGATGAGCTCTTTGATCGGGTGCTGGATGTGAATTTGAGGGGTACGTGGATTGTGGGGACGGAGTTTCTGAAGCACGTCTTAAACAAAGACGCGGCGGCAGCAGGTGGGAAGACCGAGGCCGCAGGCAGAGGGGGTGTTCATGCCCGCGCCGCGATTGTGAATATCGCGTCCACGGCGGCGATCTCGCCCCCGCCAGGGATGGTCGCGTACGCGACGAGTAAATATGCGGTGCTAGGGTTGACCAAGGCGTGGGCGAAGGAGTATACGCCGCGTGGGGTGCGGGTGAATTGTGTGGCGCCGGGGGGGCACACGGACGCCGTTGGTGGACTCGGCGTTGACGGAGGGGATGATCGATGCGTATGCGGAGAGCGCGCCGATGGGCCGGTTGGCGGCGCCGGAGGAGATTGCCAGTGTGGTGGGGTTTTTGTTGGAGGGCGGAGCGGGGTTTGTGAGTGGGCAGATGGTGGTGGTCGATGGGGGATATTATTTGTGAGGATGTTACTTGACGAGGAAAGGAGGTAATAGGTCATGAAAGGAAGTCGCTGATGGCTGTTATTGCTCTCTGAATGGTACTAGGCCTTTCTGAGAACGAGAAAAAACAATAAGTGAGATAAAAAGTACGAAGAAATGTCTCACGGCGCCGGTCCCTGGCGAACAGGTACACATACAAGAATTTGACAATTAAGCAGATCGGACAATCAACAGGAAAAATGTACCAGGTCAGTAACTGCAGACTGGAGGCATGTTGTGGTGGTCGAAAAGCCATCCTTGGTCTTTGGACACTGCCGATTGCTCCTCCATGAGTTCCACTCGTAGATCCTCAGCCTCCTTTTTACCGATCAGATTATCACCGCCCAGATATCCCTGGATCATATCCTGCAGCTCTGTAGGCAGCCATCTGGCAAGAACTTCATGACGCGCACCGCCAGTCTCCTCGAACCAGTCCACTTGCTGCGGAGGTACGTTGGCGGTTGAAATGATCTGAAGATTGGGATCCACCAGAAATAAGGGTAGAATCTTGCAATGGCCCGATCTTGTCGGATCGGCTAGTGCGAAAGGCATCCCTCGATGCTGGACAATATTTGGGAATGTGAGAATAAGACCCATAAGACCCTGTCGGCAGTCCATGCTACCGACGACTTAAGTGACCGAAAGCGCCTGGAACCCATTCACAGGGGCAACCTTCGTATTCCGAAAACTTCACAACATCGTCCAAGTTAAGCCGTTGGCAGAAGCAGATTCTGCCAGGAGTGATCTATGGTTCGAGTAGTAATAAACCGCGGTTGCACAGACATGTTCATTCTACCAAATCGGAGTGACGAATGATGCCGAATCAGTTTCATTCGATGAATGTGGGTGACGAGAGATATAATGTGGTGAGGAAAAGGTTGCATACCATTCTCCCTGCAATATGCCAAGACCCCCACCTGCGTATGATGGCTTTTCCGGGGTTAACTCAATATTGGCCAACTTGACGATAACATGCAACGCATGTTGCGGAAACATAGTTTTCATGTCCACCTCAATCTCTACCGTGGGAAATGGTTCGAACTCTCCGATCTTGGGAAAAGGGAGTCGGTGCGAAGCTCTCCACTGGCGCAAACCATTAGACCAGTCGTCGATCATGGGCTCCTCATGTTTCGGGTCGACTTCGAACTCTGTATCTTCCTCTGGCTCAAGCGGAGACATGTCAGGCCCGCTATAATCGATCCAGTAGAAGTTTTGGTAGGCGTCTTCGATCAAGGGTGTCAGAGTCTCATTCCACAAAGGTACTGCACAGGTAATGATTTTCTCAATGACATATCGTAAAGCGCGCAATGGATGTCGGGGCGGAGATTGTTGATGTAGGAGGCAATCCGGCAGTGGCCGTCAGGTTAGATCTTCACGTTGCAGGGAAGCCATTGAAAACGACGGCTATAGTCTTCGGTTCGGTAAGGAGAGTGGTCTGGCCGGCGCGCATGAGTTCCGCTCTCATCCGGAACAGGTAGAATCTCACCTCTCGCAGTATGTTCCAGGATATAGGGAAGGTTGGTTACACTATTCTTGGAAATCCGCGTGCGGCCATAAACCAGCGGATACAGGGACGGATGTACTAATTAACGATCTTCCAGTCCGACGAGGGGTGGTAATCTTTCTTGTTGGCTGGAATTTCTTCAAGTGGACGCACGGCCGCGACAAGGGCGAGGCGAAGATCTTGGGGAACGATATAGTCGGATTTCATGATACCCTCATCGAAGGCCTTGACCATGTCTTGGCGCAAAAAGAACAAGGCCTTGTACTGAAGCTCTTTGATGATCCAGTCAATCATCTCGGTAGTAAGGGGAATCATGGCGGGGATGTCTTGCTCCGTGATCTCACGTCGCCACCTTGCAGCGATGTGCTTGTTAAAGATCTAAAATCAATCAGTACTCCCCTGCTGGCGATGCAGATAGGCACCCGCCTTTCTGAACCATTTGGGCTTATCCGTAATTTTTCCCATTATCTACAGCATGGCTAACTCCCATGACGTTCTCTGGCCCCTTCACCATGTATCATAACTTCGCTTCGTAGCTTCATATGCGCAAATATGAATATATGAAAAGGAGGAAAAGGAAGAAAAGAAAAAAGCAAGAGAGATGCAGCTAAGGGAAAGTGGCGACCATTGAGGAAAGGGTTGTGTTGAGCTGGTCGTTGAATGAAGTGAGGTGAGGTGGAAGGTGACAAGATGAGAGAAGTTCCGACCCGCAGGAAGATACTAGTGGGCATGACAGGCCTGAAGCCAGTAAGCCTTCGGCGGGCTATAGAGGCCCCGGTGCCTGCACCCTCCAGGCCACCCGCAAAGTCCAATCTACCTGGCAATCACGATATGTTTGCTTTTTACCCAATTACATCCTACCTCATCACATTTTGATCGGCAGACGAAAGCTCGTCTCATGCGTACATTGGCTGTCACGCTGCGGCAACTTTATTGTAACTGTGTATAGTGTACTTTTGAGTTATGTTGACCTTAAAAACAGGATCTCATCCAGAGGTAAGATTCGCTAACAATCAACACGGAGACGTCTCGGCCTCTTTTCTTCACTCCTCCTAACTTCACCGCCATGTCTAACTACAAGGATGGCTCGACCGAAGGGCTTAGGAATGCCATCTTCGACTTCATTGTCGTCGGTGGAGGCACCAGGCGCAGGTCCTGCAACAACTCCTCGAAGACCCAGATGAGCGCACCTCGCAGTACACGCTCTTGCCCTTCCAGCTCGACCCACGTCAAGGAGTCAAAGGCATTAAAGCCCTCATGTCACCAGCCCACCCGGGGAACTTCATCACGCTCGTCTCGACGCTATGCTATCCGCTGTCGCGGGGTTCGGTGCATATCCGCTCCGCTAACCCCAGGGATCATCCGGCTCTTGACCATGGGATCCTCCGCCACCCCTTTGATCTTGAACTGCATGCGCGCCACGCGCTATGGATGGAGAAACTGGCCGCGACGCCGTCGAGGGCTGCGGTGCTCAAACAGAACGGCGTGCGACTGCATAGCCCCAAGCCACTCACCGATCTGGGGCAGGCCAAAGAAGTGACGAAAGAGTTGCTGCTGTCCACATTCCACCTGGCGGGGACGTGCGCCATGATGCCGCGTGAGGACGGGGGCGTGGTCGATCTCCACCTGCGCGTGTACGTACCACGAACGTTCGTGTCGTCGATGCCAGAATCTTCCCGTTGGTGCCGCGCGGGAATATCCAGGCGACTGTGTTTGCCGTCGCGGAGAAAGCTGTGTTCTTTGGATTAGGACACTCTGCTCAAGATGCGGCAAACTCGAGACGTCCGGAGTGCTCATGATATATATTTTTCAGACCTCTCACACTTCCTTGTTTGCAGTTTTAGTAACAGTGTCATTACAAGGAGACTTCCATGCCGTCATTGCATAAATGATCGCGAAGTATGACCGAACGCAAGCAACGTTCAGGATATGAATAATCACATTGCATGAGAACTGAGGATCATTGCCGTCCTTCTGGCCACATTCAATTGCGCCCCAAGAATGACGGTCGGAATAAGCGTAGACTAAATCGAGTTAGAGCCTTTTCTGCCGTGCGACACCGGCTCCACTTTACCACGCCAGGCAGCTGGCACCACTCACCCCTGATAGGTTAAATTGCTGGACATTTAGGAGGCATACTTAAGCCATACCTAGTATACCGACTTACCTAGTATTAGAGTAACACATACATACACGTTCGTCATTGTCGTTTAGTGTGATGGAACTCAGATGCCAGTCCGCTGGCTCTATCCAAGGCCATGCTTGGCCACGCTCAACAGCTTGTACCCCTCCCCAAAAAAGAAATCAAAAACTTCCAGAGTCATTTGTCATGAAAAGTGATCTATCGCTAAAGTTCTAGATGAACTATACGTGCTTTTTGTATATCATACGCTAAAGCCTCCTCTTCAAATCTCCTACTCCGTGGCCGGCTTCTCCGGCTCAGCGGCAGCACCGGGGTGGCGGGTGCCCTTGTTCTTGACCTTCTTCTGCTTCTTCTCGACTACGGGAGGCGGGTAGGCCTTGGCGGTGATCTCCTGCCACTCGGTGGAGGCTTGGTAGGCCGCCTGGATGGGAGCCATGAGGTTGATGAGACCGTCCGCGACGGCGGGCTTGAGCATTTGTGGCGTCAACTGCAGAGGGTTGAAGTTAGTGGTTAAGGTGCAAAAAAAAGGCTAAGAAGTGGCGAGGTGAGCAAAGAAAAACATACAACATCGTTCTTGTAATCCTCCTCGAGCTGCTTAATGTCGGTGTAGATCAGGGGCTCCTGGTCCTTGCGCTCAACGCGGAACTCCTTCTTGCCCTTGAGGTCGGCGGCGGGCAGGAGAACGTACTCCACGAGGGCGATGACACCGTTGCCTTCGACGACCTTGGGGGCGGATTCGGCCTTCTTGATCTTCTTGGTGATGCTGTCGGCCGAGTCGAGAAGATCGATCTTGCTGTCTGTTTAAGTGGGTGCAGGTGTCAGTGTGGGAGCTTCAGCGTGGTCGTGTGAGAATGGATATTACCTTCAATACTGGAACTCATCTTGGCACCCTTCAATCCGCTAATCATGGGATTGATGAGATGTGCGCGCTAAATAAAATCTATTAGCCTTCTGCCAATCCCTGGAGAGACGATCGGAGGCGGACATACCTTGCGGTAACCAAGCTTGGGCAGCCACTCCACGGCAGCAGCGAAAAGTTTGCGCTGATCCATACCACCCAGCTGGCAATCCACCTTCAGGTGCTCCTCATCCAGAACCTGGAGCACGGGGTAGAGCAGACCACTCAGAGGGGCATTGTCGGTCTGCTTGACGACCTCCGCACCGGCCTTCTTGGCATCTGACTCGGAGATCAAACTCGACAGGCGGTAGACGTCCATGACATATTCGGGGGACTTCTGGTAGGAGCTGCCGAGCACAAACTCGAGCTTCTCGGTCGACACGCCGACGGACTCAAGGATGGCGGTGATGACCTTGCGGTAGTACTGGGCGCGGTTGTCCACCAGCTCCAGAGGCGCCTTCAGGTTGTCGAGGAAACCGTGGATGTCGGCGAGCAGGACGACGACGTCGCATTGGGCACGAAGCAATTGAGCGATCTTGAGGGCAGCGAGGAAGTAGCCGACGTGGGGTCTGCCGGTGGTGGCCGTTCCTGATTTGAGGGAACCATTAGTTGGTGCATGCATTACGGCGTGGTGGTATAGACTGACTCACCCCAGTAGATGCGGGGATGGCGGCCCTCGGCCAGGATACCCTCGAGAATCTCGGGGTTCAGAACCTCGGCGAGGTTCTCGCGGATAAGATCAAAACGTGCCTGCGCTGCGGAGTCCATCGTGTCGAGCCAGAGCCGGGGCCAGGAAGTGGGATTTGTGAGGGGAAAAAGGCAAGCGATGGGCAAGTGGGCTGATAAGATGGTGGGATGGTTTTCTTGAGGCGGGCGCAAACGGAACAATACCTTTTCCGTCTGCAATTTGAGTCAAGGTGGCGTGGCAGATGCAAGCGGTCAGGGTCGGCAGATACTTGTTCCGTGCTCCGGAAGGGGTCCGACTCCAAGTTCCGAGGTTCTTTCCGCACTGATCGGCAGCCTTCCGCTGACTACATACTGTCGGGAGAGAGCGCACGTATGGCGTTGATTCATTCATCCATCGATATGTCGCTCTGTCGCGTCTATTACTGCTGTACTATATCTGAGCCAGAAAATCCTTTTTTGCTTCACAAACAGGCTGTCAACTGTCACAGAGTAATCTGTCACGCATCCCGACAGAAACACAATGATATCTACCATGCGACAGAGGTGCCATCTCCACCCATGGCATGCTCATCGAAGCATTATTCAGGCAATATAGTGCGAGCAATGCTGAAAGCACTAGTCGATCACAATTCAGCAGCTGTCTCCCTTCACTTATTCTATACAAATACCACTTCATACTTGAACGTATTTACAACAAGCTTCCACCCACCTTTCACCCCACATATTCCCAAATAAATTTGACACTATCCGGATCCCGCATTTGAATAACCAGCAGCTGATGCGTATCCAGCGTCTTGGTCACAAGCCGCTTCTGCGCCGCCGTAAAATCCTCTCCCTCTTGCAGCACGACCCGGAGCCGATGTTCGCGGAAGAGGGAAGCCAAGACCGCCACAGTCTCGACCTGCGCAAACTTCTGGCCCGCGCAAACTTGCACGCCGGCGGACCAGGGGATGTAAGTTCCCGCCCGCGGCTTTATGATCTTCTCGCGAGCGAGCTGCTCCGCTGCGCTGGGACAAAGGTCATTCGTGCTCTCGGCGCTACTATTTGTGTCCAAAGTCTGGATCCATCGTCGGGGATGCCAGGTTTGCGGCTCATCCGGCCAGTAGCGGGGGTGGGTTTGCACTGCGAGGAGACTGGGTAAGATGACGGCTCCATGTGGGAGCACGAGGGTGCGGTTACTCTCAGGGAGGTGCAGGGTGGTTTCGGCAGGGGCGACGCATTTGGGAAGAGCCTGGATGGCTGGGTATAAGCGGACGGTCTCAAGCTGTTTTAACGTGTTAGTGACAAAATTATCCGGCAACACAGGAGCATGACCACGATCATACCAGAACGGCAAGGCAGCGCTTAAGCCTGGGATACGCCTCCTTGTAACCCACATTCCCCTGATCGGTTTTGGGAATGACCGTCTGGATTTCCTCTGCGATCCAATCCTGGATGTCCGGATAGGCAGCCAGGAGAAACATCAGGTAGGTCATTGTGTTGGCGGTGGTGTCGTGGCCAGCGAAGTTGATTACGTAGATGTTCCCGAGTATTTCATGGATCGTGAGGGGCTTGCGGTTGCTGTGGCGGGTGACCTCGGACTCGCGGATCAGGGAGGACATGAGGGTCCCGGTGCCTGGCTGACCCTGCTCGTAATATCAGCGATTTTTCTAGGTTGACCATGGTAAGCATATGTTGTTTGAAGACTTCGACGGCCTGGCCGACGCGTCTACACCGGCTGGGGAACACCGGAAGCCTCAGAATCCAGGGAGGAATGATCATGATTAAGAAGGTGTCCCTCATCACGAGATTGAGAGACTCGCTGTAGGAGCGAGATTCCAGGGTTTGCGCTTCTTGGGAGCTGTGGAAGGATTGCGGTCGCTTGAAGCCGGTCGCTGCAAGGACATTGAGCGCTAAGGTGCGGATGTCAGCTCCCAAACCCCCTGCGGGCGAGGGTCCAGTTGACGCGAGCATCGCCTGGGCCTGTGCGATGGCCTCGTCCCAGACAAAGCTATTCAAGCTCTCGTTGAACGGTGCGGCCACAATCTTGCGGTGGCGTTGCCAGTCGGCACCCAGGGTCTGCCAAATGTATGGCGGTAAGCGGGAGGAATTTGTGAGGACTGAAGTGAAAAGACTGACAGTTGCCACGTTAGGACCAAACACATCAAGCAGCTCTGTTATTGAATGAGTGTATGTCAGACTCATGCCTTTGGGCGGTAGTGAAGGACGACGACGACGTACTATAGAGCTCCACTGGGCGTATAAAGTCCGCACGACGGGATATGATCTGAGTAATGGCCTCGGGATCGCAACATAGACAAACACTTCGGATGGGGTTGCCAGCGCCCACGCATCACCCATGCGAAGATGAGACTGGGCTCGGTCAGCAAACTGCCAGCTACGCCGACCATAGTGGCTAACTCGGCCAACCTGAAAGGGGAGACGATCTAGAATGAAGAAAATGACTGGTTCAAGGACGATCCAAAGCGGATTGACAGGACTAGCTGGTAGGACATGATAGGGAATTCCGAGCCTCCGGGCACGGCCGACATTTTGGACCAGACCACCTAGGCTATAGAGGGTCCAAGCCAGAGGAGCGGTGCATAAGACCGTGAGTAACATAGTAGAGGAGTCGTCAGGTGGAATACGGGGACAACGGGCATGAGTTGGCGCGAGCGGTCGTGATTCTGTGAGACGGCTCGAGTAGAAGACGGAGATGTGAATGTGGATGAGAAGGCTCAAGAGCAGTACGGGGGGCGAAGGGGAAACCAGGCAGAGAATCGAAAGTCGCTGGGAAGAGACTAGAATCTGATCAAGCAATCTAAGTAGCGGCTAAAGTAGCAGGGATCTTGGTGAGAATTGGGCCACGCTCGATTTCAACTTTAGTCCGCACTTGGCGCAAGTCTAGAATTAGCTATTTCAAGTACAACAAATGGGAGGTCCATTGAAAGCAATCAAGGTAACCCGGTAGTTATTTTTGAATACCCTTTCAAACTATTCGTATCACTTATATGACCAGAGCCTGCTATCACAAGAGCTCAAACCGGCCTTCCACTTGAACTAGCTCGTGAATCATGGGTGGATTATGAGATTATGAAAACCTATGTTGCTTTGCGCCCTGTGGAATCTTCCGAGTGGCGTGAGCAAAGGCAATTCAGCCGCCATAAGTAGAACCATCATAGAAACATCACAACGATCGATGGTCGCCATGATCTGAGTACCTTTATCTGCAAAATTCCTCCCTGGACGAAAGCTCTCCAACGTGGATGATCCTTCTTCTATGATCTTTATCGACCGTAAATTTGTTCTTATACCATCCGGGGGTTTCACTGTGTTCAGCATATCCGACGGGTCTTCCCACGCCATTGTTGCTCAACATGTGGAGTAAAGACAACAGAGCAAGACTACCGTCTATTAGTGTGTAGCTACAAGCGTTAGGAGGTATTTAGGAGTATACGGTAGCTGTCCATGGTCTGACTGTAGGGAGACTACTTGTCTCCAGAGTTTGTGACGAGTCATTGACAAGATAATAGGCCAAAGTCACGTCAGTTCAAGATAGCAAAGATGCAGTCCATGGAAGAATTTAGGCGGAAACACTAACAGAACAGGGCAGTAAGGGTTACTGACGAGATGATCGAAAAAATAAACAAAAACATACAACAGAAGGGATTCGCTGGTGGTCACCCACCCAACTACTAACCTCCCGGCGTGTGGCTTGAGTACGGCTGAGCGGACGGGAAGCCCTATTTTCCACACCCTGTGGTCGTATGTACTGGAATCGAATGCGGACTATCTTATAGAGAGCATTTTGCAAGATGTCCGCTATCAGAATGTTTCCCACTGGTTGGAGAGGCTTGATGGCGGTGATAGTCAGGCCGTCCAGATGAACTGTCAGACATAGGTAGAAACCAATGAGACGCAGAAATGGGTAGACCAACGGGCCTTCGAGCCTCCGAGCCTCCGCCACAAATGTCTTTGCACCACCGATAAATGAACAAGCGAATTCAAATTGACACAGACAGCTTCATATAGCGGTTGTGACGGGTACTGTACATATATACATTTCTGGCGTGAAAGCCGTTGACTAGCCCTGTTCTTCTACATCATCACCATCAAAGCTCGTCATGTCTAGCCCTTGCACTGTCCTGCCTCAGAAGTAGATTTTCCCTCCGCTTCCACGCCAACCTCGCAGCACCGTCTGCCGCCATAGTCATTTCCTTCAACGATCCAAGAATAGGAACCACATCCCCAACAACTTCCCGAATAGCGTGACGCACGAGCTCGCCATCGAAGTGGTCGGTCAAGACAATTGCGTAATCCACTCTTTCGGTTTTTGTTGCGCTTGTCTTCTTACGCGATTCTGAGAGTAACATTGTTAGGCCAGTCATGATATTGACTTTGGGGTACGTGGACTGTGGCACATACCTCTGGTAGCTTGCAAGTATGCATGAATACTGCCTGCCAGAGACTCCACATACTCGTCTTCAACTGCCGTGACTTGGTTACGTGTGAGGACCATGTCCGGAAAGTTCCCATGCGCCCACCAGGAGTCCAAGTTGAGGGGAAGTTCATCGAGCGTTTTCTCCTCCTCGTCATCATATTCGTTACCGCCGGCCCCATTCCGCAGTGGCTCCTCCACACCCAGCAACATCTCGACTGCCGGGTCATACCCGATCAACGTCAACCTCGTCTTTTGTACCGCGCGTGTCAAAAATCCCCGGTCGCCTCCCTGTTTAATCAGAGTTCTAAAGTGTGCATCACCGCTAACAAGCTCATCCACAAGCCGGCGTTGGATCCGCTCACTCGCCCACGGAGTCAACGGAAGATATGGATACCCTGACTGGCGGCGGTGGCGGGTTTGCGGCCCATCGTACAACTGGGCGCCACAATGGAACTGTCCCTGGTGGATAACCAGCACTCTAGCATCCTCTTCAACCGCCGGATTCAGGTAGTGTGTGCAGAAGGAGCGCGGGGGAACTGCCCCCTCAAGGATTACGATTCCCGCCTGCTGCCCGGCTTGCACAACGGCGTGTTTCAGCGTGTCGTTGAAGAAGTCCGGCACGCCGACCACGGCCCAGGTCACATTGACGCTATGAGCTTCAAAAGCCGCTGTCTTGAGTTCGGTCAAGACCTCAGCAAATGTTTCGGTAATGTCGGATATAGACAGCTTCTTCCTCAAGAGGCCGCACGAGATGAGGGTGGACTTGATCCATCGCTTGATACGGGTGGGGATAGTCCCGGAGACATCATCGTAAATCGAACGGATCGAACCTCGAGTCCAGACGACATATGAAGTGCTGCTAACGGCAAATCTCGCATCGATGACTTCGAACAGTTGCCAGACGGCGCTCCTCATGAGCGCCAACGGCGTCGAACCACGGGAGTTCGGCTCCGGCCCCGCTAGCCCTGATTGCCGAAAATGATTCATGGATAATTCGAGAATCTGTCTCTGATAATCCTGGTGATTGATTGCGCCTAGCAGCGTGAAGTTGTCTGCGGAGTTGGCGTAGGAGGCTATGACAAGATGGTGGCCAAGGTCGATACCGATGGGTTCGTTTGGGGGCGCATTCTCGCACATCTCCTGCGCCACAGCCGCAAAAGAGACGGGCCACAACAGCAGAGCCAGAATGACTCTGGAAACGATCATATCGCGGCTGTAATCAACCTTTATTTTCCTTTTGTCCCATATATTTCTCCTTTTGATCTTCTTTTTCTTTCTCTTTTCTTTTTCTTTCTTTACGATTTTGCGGCCTGTGGATGGTGAGCTTTATTTATTAGGAGATCGCTAGGCAGAATTGGAGCTAAAGCGCATCGTGCCTGAACCGAGTGGATAAGTGGAGATCAATAGATGAGGGGTTACGATCTCGGGACGTATCCCGAGAGGAGTCTGGTCGGCTTGACCCGCTCACATCGATTCGTTGTCATTGAACCAGATGGTCCTTCCAATATCGAGACCAGAACCATGTATATATGTATGAGAACGGTCCTCACCGAATGGCCTAATCGGAAGGGCAGCTTCGATAAGATAAGCCCTTTAAAAAGGCGATGTAGGCGTACTGCCGGCAGAATAGTAGTAAATGCAACTTGACTCAGGTAGCCTGTCACCGGTCCGTGACCGCCCGACGAGGTCGCAGCAAAATTCCTTCCTACTGTGATAACACACCCAGTTGAAAAGATTCACCACCCAGCTCTGACCATTTATGTTCTATCATACTAGCTTTCTAAGCTCTTGCGCTCTCGCGCTTTCAGCCTCAGAAGCATGTTAGTAACCAGATTTGTCGGCGTCCCACTGCTTTCCCCACCCCTCGCTCGCTTACCATCTCGCCGGACTTCAACATCCCTGGCCGCATGATGCGATGCTCTCGTGTACAATCATTTTCAATTGCTATTACCACTTAAGGATGTTTAGGATGGATGTCAGGATGGTAGTATGGTTCCAAACTGAGCAGTAAGCGTAAAGTATGTGTGAGTTAGATGCCAGTCTCTTTGTTCTAAAAAAGGGCAGGCGGACCCATGCTTTTCTCCCCATGATCCCTTTGTTTCGAACATCATATAAGAGGACTTTCAGAAAAAATTGTTCCGCCTTTTTAGTCCCTACATCACCTCCTCCCCTCCTTCTATTTCTTCTTCCATGAATATCCACTATATGCCGTCTCCTTCGCGCCAGCATCGCAGAAGGAAGCGCCGTGTTTACCATCCTCCTCCACTGTTCTGGGATAAACTCACTAAGGTGTGGCTGACCAAGAGCGCTTTGCGAGAAAACGACCGACGAATTCTATCTTTATCCCCAACCCAGACTTCCTTTTCCAAATTATGTACCTTTGCCCCTGATTTCTTGCGCAGTTGCCCTGCTACTTGTTTACGGGAGATCAGAAGGCTTTCCCGCTGCGGAGGCCCGGATCTATCGGATCTTAGGCATGTAAGTTGCTTATTTGTCCGATTTACCTCCAATAACTACCAAGAAAGTAAATATATACTAAGTAATATTGCGCTCAGCATCCCCCACCAACCGATTTCTATCAATACTCCTTAGTTCCCACCAGCTCAGACTCAAGACGCCCTACCACCATGTACACCCAGACTTTGATTGGAAACACCACAGTCTATGACCCGCACTTTGAGAACCATCTACTTCAGAATGGGATCTATATGCCATTTTCCAGATATCCAGATGGTAGCAGACCATCCAAACCGGGGAACTTTGCGGAAATCACCAGAAGAATACAGGCCCCTCGCCTGTCATCAGCATTACCCAAAAGCACAACTCTCGATCAGGAGTACGAGGATTTCCTCGAACTCAATGACGATGCTGCTGACGAGCAGGTTGTCATCACAGAGGTCTTACCGGCTCTCGAGGGCAAGCACCGGGCTCGTTCCCAGGTTGCGGGCGGGCACCCATTCAAGAACCTGATCCCCTTGACCGACGGCACGCTCGCCAGTGCGAAGCCTGATCTATACCACGGCGCACGACCCAACCAGCTCGCGCCCGCCATCCAGAAGCAGCTGCACAAACAGATTCTCCCGTCAAGCCAAAGCAATCGTCCAGTGGCCCCAAACTTCTTCATCGAGGCCAAGGGCCAATATGGAACGGCCCGTGCAGCCACGCGCCAGGCGTGCTATGATGGTGCGCTGGGGGCGCGCGCCATGCATACCCTCCGGCAGTTCGGGGATGTGGGCGACAGCGGATATGACGACATGGCCTACACTATCATGTCGACATATTGTGCTGGAACCCTGGGCATCTACGCGACTCACCCGACTAAGTCTAGGAGCCCCGACCGTTTCACTGACTATGTGATGACACAGATCGGGCATTACTCGATGATCGGCAGTCCAGAATCCTATCGGCAAGGGCTGGATGCCTATCGAAATAGTAGAGACTTGGCTAAAGAATACAGGGACGAGATCATCCGGCAAGCAAACGAACGATATGCGAGGCTCTATGCTCAGACCACCCCGCCACCGTAGATGGGACCTCGATTCACTTTGCAAGAGCGGGGGTCTAGCGGGATCCTGGGGTTGGCTGGGTTCGTTCCTCAGATCTTTGGCAGGCCTGGGCGAGTCAAGGCTAGATCGCATAGATCAGCAGTGCTGGGGTGGTTTAGGCCGTGTTGCGCATTCGTGAGCAGCTACAGGGCTGCAGTAGCTGGTCATATGGATTTTGAAACTATCGTATCTCTTTCTTGCCACTAATAGAACCAGGCATATCACTGGAAATATTTTCTCGTTGAAGAAACTCAATTGAAAATAAGGGTTCAGTCATAATTACACTTGCTGTTTAGGGAAGGGGAACGAGGTGCAAAGAATTGGGTGCGGTGTGTTATTGGATGAGGTTTTGCAGATGTTCTGGAGTGCAGTATACGACTGAGCATCGGAACCGTCGATCGAGGACAAAGCAATGGCCTTCTCTTAGGGCACGGATTGCGGCACGAGGACGGGCACATGTGGGGCAAAAAAAGATGAGACAGAAAAACAATATGCTCAACCTCGGGATCGAACCGAGGACCTTCTGTGTTTTTATTGCAGGGCAATGTAAGACAGACGCCTTAACCACTGGGCCAGTCGAGCCTTTTCTACAGTGGTTCTTTCCGTGTTATGCCTATCACCAGCGCCAGCCTCATTTTTGCATGCTTGTGGCTGCGGCCGCTCCGCACCTTGCCCTTACACCCATGAATGGGTTCTATTCTCTTTGCTTGTCTATGGCTGAATCCTTAATAAATAATCTTCAAATCCTTTTCTAGACTGAGGCGGAAGTGCTTTTCTCTTACTACCGCCGTCGAGTTTATATTTTTGGCCATAGAGCGACGCTCAATAAGTATATCCTGATGTGAGATTTGTTTCCGTCAGTTGTGAGTATCGAGCGCCCACAATCTCAGTCGGGGTACCAACCTGGACAAAAAAGTTTTTGACATGTACTACGGCCAAGACTGAAGTCTAATTTCTGAGCAATACAACCGTCAATCTCTAATCCACGCCATCCAGTTCGTGGTGTATATGACCTCATTAATTGCCTACAATGCCATCTGGCATCCGCTGCGAAAGATCCCCGGTCCCTTCCTCCACCGCATCACTCCAATTCCCTGGCTCATCAGCTGGATCGGTGGATTGAGTCACCGCGCCCTACTCCAGCTCCACGAGAAGTACGTCACCGTAGTCCGAACCCCCACCCCCCCCAACCTCGGGCATGTGAATTAGCGACGGCCAATCCGTCGGCGGCGCGGCAGGGAATGGATCTTCAAACAAGCCCATGTCGAACTTTGCTGGAAGCACACATCGGACTGCTTCGTCGACATTTGCGGCAGACAAAGTTCCGTTTGAGACGAGGTTCGGGATTGTCTCAATATTACTGCCCATGCTCATTGGGAATGTGTTCCACAAAATACGGGCACGAAGGAGGGCTGTCTACGATGTTCCGCTGTATTCAGTATCCCCACCGGCTAGCAGGACCATCATGATCACTGCTTGCTTGTCTATTGGATTGCTCTTGCATATCTTGAAAGTATGGCAGAGTCGATCCGGACCTCCATCGTCTGAAGTAGTGAAGTACTGGAAGCCCCACTGCTGGCGCAGCACCTCAGTGAGCAGGTTTATCACCCAGCTCGTCTCATCACAAGCAAAAGGCCAAATGCCACACAACCATGGGACATCGTTGGTGAATGTATGTCTCAGGTAAGTTTCATGTCGCACTACTCATAAGTTGAATTGCAATTCACAGTTTGTTCTCAAACGACGTTAGTGTCAAAGCCTGGCCAGCTCGCATCAGGCTACAGTTACATAGCCAGGAGAAGACCAGTTTTTTGTCGAGAAAGAGGATTATTTCTCCCGTCAGCAGTCTGACCTGAGCCCCGTCTGTTTCTACCGGCCTTTTAACGAGACTCAGCTATCGTACGCAGTTGCCCGCGCAAGGGAACACCTTGTCTGCCCGATGCTATCAAAAGCGGCGGCCATGCATCCTTTGCCGGGGCATCCAACACAGCCAAGGGCGTCATCATTGTGCTCCGGCACTTTGTTTCGCACAGTTCGTCTTGCCAACTTTGGTTTCGAAACGATATAGGTGGAATCTCCCACTTCTCTGTCTTGTATGGTTTGACGTGCGATAACGTGGGAGACTATCAGGTACGTTGGACGCCTGACTACTGGAAGATCACATTATTAGTGAGTCCCTAACCCTCTCCTATCGATGTACAGGTGGTGCATTCAAAAGGGTCGCTTGTAGATGTCACCTTGGAAACCAATCCCGATCTTTACTAGGCGCTGAGAGGGGGAAGTAGCAATTTCGGCATTGTCACCCGGTTCGTTGTGTACGGGATACCTCTCCTCTACATGTGGGGAGGCCTACGGAACTATACCAAGAAGTGGATTCCCACCATCGTCATCTACGTTGAGCTAGGTTTGCACTCCCCATCAGAGCCCTCTACCTAGCAGATCATCACCCTCTTCTACCAGGACGACGAGCATACCGTCACAGTCCATCTCACCAACACCAATCCCGAACCGAGCCCTCTGCTCTACGACAAGGGGCTGGCCCGTGTGCCCTACACGTCCGACACATACTCCATCACGCGCCCAATCCCAGCTGGCCAAGACCTGACAGAGAGTCAACCGAACGGGCTGCGCCAGACCTACTGGACCGCGACCTACCTCCTCGACCGGGCTCTCGCACACTTCATCCACCAGGTCTTCAAAGAAGAGACCACCGCCTTGGGTCCCCTCGATGGGCTCGAGGCGCGCTGTATCATGCAGTCTTTGCGAAAAATACCCTCCACCCGATGACCAAAAACGGTGGCGGCCCGCTTCCGATCGCCGGGGGCGATCAGCCGCTTACCATTTGGAACCCAGCCTTCCGATGGCAGCAGGCGAGTGATGACTTGAAGGTCATGCAGGCTAATTAGAACCTGTTCGCGCGCGTCAAGCATTACGCCCGGCAGCGGGGCCTTGACGTTGAATTCCTGTACATGCCGTATGCCAGTGAGTTATAGAACGTGTTTCCGACCTATGGCCAGAGGAAGCTCGATCTATTGCGCGAGGTAGCTAGAACGTATGATCCGGATGGGGTTTTCCAGGCGCAGACACCGGGGTATTTCAAGCTTAACGGGCGGGTGGGCTGGTGAGAAGCGTTTACTCTAGGCCCGGGAAATGAGGCGCGATTTCTTTCTTTTTCTTTCTCTCCTTTTTTTTCGGTCACCTTCTAAAATTCGCAAGCTAATATCACGATCCCTTTGTTTAGATGTTCCGTGCCTAATCTCCAACTGAATAGTTCTAAGTATTGTGTCCAATTCGTTTAACCAACGCCCTGACTCTCCAATCTTCAATTTAGGATAATTCTTGCCTACAAGCACTGCAGGTACGACCCGGGGGTACAATGGCCCTTCGAAGAAAAGGACACAAGATATTGCACGAAACTTTGGCATCGATCCTGACGAAATGATTCGTGCTGATTGTCTCCAATTCTAACTAGCTATTCTTCTTCTTGCTCTCTCTCAGCCCCCGCAAAATGAGACACAAGTTTGGAAAGAGTCTCTGCATTGTACAGTACATAATAGCTCTTTTCCCTAACCCCTCAATTCAGCCGAATTTCAAGCAGCTGAGCCCCAACAGCCGTCTCCACACCATCAACATCCACATTGACAGCGCTAGCACCGCCCGTCGTAACGAAGATGACGTTCTCCTCACCCTCCCCGCGTCCGAAGAACACCCCCGTCGGCTCCGCTACCTCCGTCGAATCCTCAGCACCGGCAATAATCTCACTACCCACCGCCACCCCCTCTTTCGTGAAAATCACCTGCTGGATGGTATTCTCCGTCGCCGTCGCCAGGTAAGCAAACCGATACTTACTGCCATAGGTAGCATTGAGCGCAAACCCAGCGGGCGCGATGGCGAAGTCATCGAACTGACTGCCCTGGTAGATCAGCTGGCCGGCTCCAGCCGTGACGTTGGAGAACAGCTCCGCGCGGTACAGGGCCCCGCCGGCCGTCCAGTACACAAAGCCCTCCGCGACTTTGATGCCGTTGATGGACGACATCAGCGATTCCTGGGAGATGGCCTCCCAGGTGGCGCCGGTCGCCGTATCGATGGCGAAGATGGCGTCCTGGTAGCTGGCGGTCGCCAGGAGGATGGACTCGTTGTAGGCGGCGAGACCATTGAACCCCGTGGGCGCGGTGGGGCGGCACAGCAGCGAGATCTTGGGGTCGTTGCTGTTCTGGGTGAAGTCGACCTTCCACACGTGCGTGGCGTTCTTCGGCGGGTCGCTAATGTTGTCGGAGGTTGTGTTGGCGCCAGCCACGTAGAAGACGTCGTGGGCGCCCTCGGCGATTCCTGAGAGACCCAGGACAGAGTCGAAGGTGTGGATCACCTTTTTCTGAGGGGGGTTCGTCTGGGGATTGACCGCTAGCAGGCTCGCGGGAGGGCCGATCTCCGTGGCTAGGATGACGCCGTTGGAGCGGGTGGCCAGGTTCTCGAGCCAGGTGTCGTTGGAGGCGAATTGGAAGACGGTGCGTACCGGAAGCTGGGCCGCCGTGGCGGTCGCTGCCAGGGATGAAGCTAGGGCGATAGATGGACGCATGATGAACACAGAGAGGAAGGTACAGTACCTGGTGGGTGAGTTGAATAGAGCAGCTCTGAGACAAATGATCCTGCGCGGCTATTTGTGACTTTCATAAGGCTCTTGCCCGAGGAAAGGGGAAAGAACAATGCGATACCTGCTATACCTCATAGATCAATTAGATTCGATCAATTCATGACTATGACGCGGCCCCAGCCGTCCGACTCCATCTCTCGCCCCGGTTTAGGTAGGGTTAGAGCCAGGCGCTAAGGTCAAAAGCGGACGGATTTGCCGCGCTTAGGTGGAGTAAACCCGACATCCGCAAAATCGCTCGGTGCGATTGGTTTGCTCGGATTTAATTGCTGAAAACCGAATATCCTTGCGCAAAATTGGCCGTTGTTAGAAGTTTCGTTAGCCCTTTCTGCGTCAAAATAATAAGAAATCCCAGGCTAGAGGAGCGTGTTGCACACGCGTCTTTTGTCCCTTCCGCACTCAATGCTCCCTGCATTACTTATTTAGGTCTTGTTTCAGACTCTACAAAAAGAACAATCCAGCTAGCTATGTGGCCTGGGATTAAGACGTTTCAAGTTCTCGAGTCTAGACAGCATTGTCGCCTCCTGAGCTTGAGGCCTCTCGCTTTCCAGACAGTAAATAACCCTACTTGCGGTGTATCGGTCTTGTGTTTATTATGCTCCTGCCCAGGAAGTAATACCAGAGCGGGCTGTGAGCTATTTGATACTATGGTTTTGATTATTCAACCGCGTGAAATGTCTTAACAAGAGTCATCCGTTCTTCCTTACTAAGGCTTCCAACTAATGTTGCAAGTTCTCAAGAATCTAATAATTTTCTCATTCATATTCGCGACAAACCAGGGCCCTGCCCAGGTGGACTCGGGCACAAAGCAAGAGACATCACACCGCCAGATCTTTCTCTCCTTTTGAAAGAAGCAGGTTCTCATGCAGCCAGTATTAGTATTTCTAAGATATCCAGCAGAACAACAAGTGCTGCCATTCGCGTGCTTATATATGTGATGATCTCATACCATTTCTGTACAAGATCGTGTGTGCTTCATCAACTGATTAGCCCTTCTTTCTTTATCAATCCTCCTTGATTCAGGATCCAAGCTCATTCATTACCAGTCTAGTACTTCAAACTCGGATACCTTTTCCCTTTGCTGCAACATGTGAACTTTGTGTTGCCAAGTACTTTGTCAGGGCCCCATTCACCTATGATGAGCAATGGTCGTGCATTTTGTGTATTGTTTCGCGGCCTTTATCTGACTTGATAACCCTTCCTAGTGTTTGATTAGTTCTCTGGAAATCTTTACATTGGTTAAGATCTTCCAACCACAAAACAACGTTTTATCATCTCCTACCCAGTCGCTGTAGCTACAGTCAGAGTGTGACAACTGTCAGGCGGGTCTCATAGATTACCTTTTTGTTTATTTTGTTTCGTAGTTTTCTGGTTTCCATCTATCTGTATTACATTTCTAATTCACTCAAGGCATTGCACATGCTAGATATTAGTCTTTGTTCCCAACATGTAATAGTGCCCTAATTTGTATCACGGACGTGAAGTATACGTTCTCATATAGCTTGACAAAATACAAAAACAATGTTTATGCCGAGGGCGAGCACCAGATCAAGGAGCTGCACGCAAATCTGGCTTCCCTGGACGTCCAGCCCAGAATCGCCGAGAGGCAGATCAAAGAGGCGTGGAGAGAGGCCCGAGACCACTGGAAACATTCTTGAACAGACTCGCAAGGACGGTGACTGGGTTGCGACCAAGCCCAACCCGTGGGCGTGACCCGATCTTCTCGGCACGGAGCGACCGACTCGTGTATTCCGCAAGTTCATCCCAGTGCTCACGATTGAGGAACTTAAGGTGGCTGAAGCTCAGGTGGTCGAGGTTGAGGCTTGAGGATGGAAAGGGGCTTTATGGAGCCTGGTTCTACATTTGCCTTTCAATTTGCTGTGCTGTTTATCACCATCTCATGCAACAATCTCTAATTCATTAATCTAGAGTCCTATTGTCATTCAAATGTCACGCCCGTTCGCTGCGATCATTTGCTAGTGTTAAATCTGAGTCCACATTCGATGGAACTTACTTTCTGTAGTTCACGAGCAGAAATATTTCTATCTGTATCCTTGAGCTGAGCAATCACCGTACGGCGTGAGTCTGGTATAAAATATACCTGGCTTGTTCTTGGCGTTCGCTTCCGCTCACAGGAACTATATGTGCCCATAGTATTTCAGGTGTCCCAGAAACCCGATTCCGAGCTTTCATCGATGAGATCCATTTCCTAACCAGGATATAACTGAAGGCAAGTGGGCTGTAAGCAGAAATCACAAGCCACTTAGACTGTCAAGCAGGGATCCAACCAGAGACCGGATCTACAAGCCCCACTTGCAAGTGTTCCACCCTCGTATCACCCATACTCTAACATGTACTGTGGAGCCGACCGTCCGTATCGTGGTTTCTTTCCATTCTTTGTGCTGCACAATTAGACTTTCACTCCAAGCTGCTCAAATATGCGATACGAAACGTTATGTGCCCCTCAAAAGATTGCGAGGATAAAGATTTGCCACCCCATGACGAGCGCGGGCAGTTGAGGGCGTCATGGCTGCTAGACGGATAGGCTATTCGGGAACCCGGCGAACCGTTCCCTCCTCGCCAAGACATAAGCAACTATGCAGTGGTACGACCATGCCAGGTATAAAGCTGTCAGTGCTCCACACTCATCCAGACCGTCCTCTTAGAGCAATATCACTATCGTCAACAAAACAAAGCTTCCTGAGAAAATATCTATTGGAGATTCCGAGCCACATACTTACCTAAAAAAAATGTCGACCCCAACCACGATGCGGACGATCGTCCAGCCCGACGCAAACGCCAAAACCCTAACCCTAACCACCGCCCCCGTTCCGACAATCGACCCTGTAAAGGGCGAGCACCTCATCCAAGTCAAAGCCTGCGCCCCCTGCGCGGGGGAGCTCCTTTGGCCCAAGAACTTCCCCCCGCCCAACCCGCGAATATTGATCCCCTGCCCGGACGTTGCCGGGACTGTCGTGGCCGGACCCAAGGACTCACCTTTCCAGCCGGGCGACGAGATCTACGCGCGAACCAACTACCTGCGCCCGGGGAACGCGCGCGACTTTACTGTCTGCGTTACCGATGAGATGGCGCACGTGCCCAAGGGCCTGAGCGCTGTGGCGGCCGCGGCGATCCCCGTGTCGGCGGAGACGGCGTGGCAGATCTTGTTCATCCATGCGGGGGTGGCCGGCGCTGGGGAGGTGGATCTTGCCGGTGCGGAGCAGGCGTGGAAGGGGAAGCGGGTGCTGGTGACGGCTGCGTCGGGTGGGGTGGGGATCTGGGTCACGCAGCTGGCGGCGCTGCTAGGGGCGGAGGTAGTGGGGACGTGTGGTGCAGCGAATGCGGAGCTGGTGCGCTCGTTTGGCGCCGCGGAGGTGCTGGATTATCGGCGGACGGGCCTGCGGGCGTGGGCGGAAGAGCAGCCCGGGCGGAAGGTGGATGTGGTGGTCGATTGCATTGGGCGGCAATCGCTGGCGGATGCTTGGTGGGCGGTCAAGGATGGAGGCGTCATGCTGAGTATCTTCCAGCCACCGGAACAGGTCAAACCTGCCGGCTGGGAGGGATCAGAGGTGCGGAGCGTGTTTTTCGTCATGGAGCCGGTGAGGAGACATCTTGAGGAGATCACGAAGCTAGTGGAGCTCGGAAAGTGCCGCGGGATGGTGGACAGTGTTTGGCCGTTGGAGCAGTATCAGGAGACGTTCAAGAGGTTGGACGAGGGGCATGCGAGGGGCAAGATAGTTTTTGATCTGTCGCTCAATCTGTGAGAGGAGATGCGACGCGCTTTCTGCTGTAGTTGTTTTATTGAGTCTGTCAGTTTCGATGGATACTTCTTGACAAAACCTGTGATTTCTCACTGTGGTGCTCACCTTACCTCCTATGCCCTATTTGAGGAAAATGTTCATCGGCATCACAGCATAAAAGTCTTCGGTAATCCGTATCATTCTTGTATAGAATTAACGTTCTCCGAACCCATGTGATGTTGCTGTTCATTTCATAGATTAGTAAACTATTCGCAAGCGTATTGCTCGAATGCGATGAAAGACTTTGTAGAGTCTAGACCATGTGCGGCGACAAATTAGTGCACAAGTACCACTCATGTCATACCGCTAGGCATATTCCCACTGGCTTTTTTATGTTGTGGACTCAAATTAATTGTTGTGATTACTTTCGTCTGTTCCTATTTCCTTTTGTCTGATCGGCGAATGTGGTTCGGAAAGCCACCTCGGCTATCTCGGTGGGTCTTGAGGTCAGATTACAATATCACAGCGATCATGCCTCAACACTCCTTACCCAACAAAATTTCAACTTTTGAACATTTATACCTGTTGAGTAATGTGTGCGACTGTGGTAAGAATAATCAACATGCCAAGTATTAGCTTCTTGCTATGGCTGATAGACTTGTTAATTGCTTATAAATACCTGCCACCTAAACGCAACTGGTATCCGGCATAACCGTCTTCAAGCCCTGCCCATTGAAAGGCTACCTGACTACGAAGCGACCGGGAAAAAAAGTTCAGTTTTGTTCAAGAACTGACATTCAGATACTGTGGCGGAGACTTCGCAGTCACAGTGCGAATTAGCATGTCACACGCGCTGGACATCTGCCAAGGCCTCTGGGTCCAGCACCCCTGGGCAATTGTCCTCAGCGTAGCTGGCTATATCGCGGTGGCTCGACTTTTACGATACCGTTGCGTAAGAGCAATCGATGCGCCCTTTGCTCATGGCCTAAGGACACTGTCCAGCATGACGAGTGAAGAGGCGCATACGATTATTGGCCAGCTGCAGGAGCTGGAATTCCCATACGCTTTCAATAAGGCGCGCAAGATCGCCCTGCTCAAGGTACGACAATCTCTGCTCCCAGCAAACTCGAATCCCGCACCTGCCCAGCCAGCCATCGTGGCGACTGATGTAAGCCCGTAACTAAATTTTGAGTCTTCGAATTTTTGCAGGCGGGTAGCATCCCAACAATGTCCAAGCTCTTCGCCGTGACGGGCCAGAACAACAAGCGCAATTCTGGCAAACGCGCCGTGGACACGGAGATCCTCCTCCGAGAAGCCCAGTCCCAGCCTCGCGATTCAGATCGCTATAGCACTGCGGTCGCGAGAATGAACTATCTGTATGTACTGAGTTCCTGTGCCCCCTTCTCCGTTCAGAGTCTGTTCACTAACCCCTCATATCTCCAGACACACCCGCTACCGCAAGGCCAACAAGATCACAGACCCAGACCTCCTGCATACCCTCGGCGATGGACTGGCGGAGATCCTCAATGTGATCGACCGAGACGAATGGCGCAAGCTGACGGACGTCGAGAAATGTGCCCTGGGCATCTTCCACAAGAACCTGGGCGAGGACATGGGGATTCCCTTTGAGCCTCTTGCGTCCTCGCACGAGGGCTGGCGCGATGGGTTGCACTTCGCCATGGAGCTACGCGACTGGACGATTCGCTACGAAGAAGAAGTGGCCCGGCCTGTCGCGACGAACGATCAGTATGTCCGGGTGTATGTCGATGCGGCGATGGCTGGGCTCCCTGGCTTTGTCACGATGATGGTGCGAAAGATATTGGCCGCGGACCTGGATGAAATCATGCGGACGAGTCTTTGGTGAGTGGTCCAGCCTCCGATCGAGTGGCGGAAGCACTGGCTAGCATCCTTTCTAGTCGGTCATCTCTTTAACAAATGCTAATTCTGACATCCTCTTAGCCTAGAGAAGCCCGGTCCCATTCTCCTATTTGTACTGTTCTGCATCCGCGGAACACGCAAAGCATTCCTCCGATGCCTCGCCCTCCCGCGGTTCTCTGCTGTCCAACCCGTGCATGAAACGGCCGATTCGAAGACGAATCGATATCACTTCGACAGACAGACCCTACAGCCGTGGTATATAGAGCCAACCCTTGGGTCAGCTTGGGGCCCGGGTGCGTTGCTTGTGAGGATGCTCGGAGGGAAATTGCCGGGTTCGCCGGGGGACCGCTACCAACCACAAGGATACGATCTTATGACGATTGGGCCCGATCCTCAGAAGGAACGAGGAGTGGTGGGGATGGGGTCTGATATCAAGGTGATCAAGGCGAGGGCCGTGGCGACTTGTCCGTTCTCGCAAGCCAACGCGGGAGGATTTAATTGAGATTGTTCTGCGCGGATTGTATTGTCTCGGACATTGTGACAAGAAAGACGATATAGGTAGAGACGATGACCAGATAGAAACTCAATCAGAATTACTTGCTTTGAGTAGAGTATATTAGCTACATTGTTCTTGAAAACCATGTGTTCAACAAGTTACTGATTTAGGATACCGCGGTGGTGGTACTCGGCAGGGTTGATAGATCCAATCCTAGTAGAAACCCATGACGTCAATTGACATGGCCTAAAAAACAGCCTGACTATCTATAGATATCCATAACGTCAGCAGAAGATATAAAAATAATGATTCATGCCTGGTTGTTCATGGCCAATCTCTGTATAAAATCCAACACCTCTATCTTCTATGTTTATCCAGCTGTCCGCCTTTTCCCTACATCCTATCGTCCCATGAATCCGGCAGCAAGAATGTACTCACCCCTCAGAGTACCGCCTTAAGCTCCCTCTTCGGCCTCAAGATACACTGCTGCGTCATATTCGCCACCAACCGCCCACCCTGATCCCACATCCTCGCCTCCGTATACGTCCGCCCATCCGCGCCAGCGACCGTCTTCAACTCGCGCAGATGCCAGTTCTCCAAACCCCAATCTGCCGCGAACACCCGCATCGAGAAGTCCAACGATGCACAGGCGCCCGCATCATCCAGAAACATCCCACTATGCGCCAGCGGAAGAAAGCTCAGAAACGCATCCAGCACAAACGCTAGACCCGCGTACTCCTCCAAGCGGTGGGGTATCGGGTGGCGGACGCGGAACCAGTCCGCCGAGGTTCGGGCCGTCAGGGGCAAAGCGTCCTGGCCGGTGGGGTGGGCCTTGGCCATCCCGTTGAAGTTCTGCCCCGACACGCCTTCGGGCGTCTGTCGCGTCTCGAAGAAGCGGGCGATGAGGCTGAAGAGCTTGGTATATTGCGCAAAGGCCTCCTCGGTGAGGATTCCGCGCTTGACCATATCGGTACCGATCTCCTGTGGGGTAAGGCAGGCCTCTGGCGGGGAGTATGTCCGGTCCGGCGGGGTGGAGTAGCTGAGCATGACCCGCTCACCCTCTTTCTGAAAGTCTGCGAGGATGATCATGCATAGTCTGGTGGTCATGTCGGCCTGCGTCTGTGTGATCTCTACCTGTCGCGTGGCGAAGGTCCGGGTGTCTCGGAGGCGGCGGACGGAGCAGGTGAGTTTCTGTTCGGTTGATACAGGGGCGAGGAAGTGTCCTGTTACCGAGTAGAGGAGATACTGGGAAGGGACGGTCTGGCAGGCTGCGTTGACGGCGACGCCCAGGGCGCACCCGCCGTAGGCGATATTGGCGGCGTTGCCCATCTTTTCGGGCTGGTAGCGCGATCGGAAGACATTGGGGCCGATCTGTTCCACAGAGATATGCTCGGCGAGAGTGCGCGCTTGAGCCGGGGTGGTAGGTGGTGAGGATGCTGGGGACATTATGGTGGTTATGGTCGGGCCCTGGAAGGAATTTGTACAACGCAACGTAGCGGGGGTCTATAATCTTATTTATACTATAGTTGGGAAGTGCTATAACCTTATTTTTGGAATCACGGCCCGAGGTTGCGGGTCCAACTGCCGAGGCTGGCTGACCAAGGTGGCCAATCATACCGCGAAAGAATGGTCGATTTCTAGGGGTTGCGGATCCACTTTGGAGACACAATTTTGATGCCCTCTGAGTACCATTCGACTGCTGACTTTGCTAAAAAGCCGTCGAGAACAGGCCTCCGGATATATGGGGCATCATTCCAGCTTCTGTTTGCTTTAAATATCTGAGGTTAAGATTTTTTTGCATTCACCAGTCATTGATTTAATGCATAAAATAGTGCTGTCAGTGAGTCAAGATGTACGGTGTAGCTTCTTGACCAGTTGACAGACCAGGAAAACGGCCATCCATACACACCTGGAGCGGCCCACATATGGAACCGAACCAAGCACATTGACGCCACTTCTCAGTAGAACCTAGTGGTCGACACATATGTCTTGTAACAGAAAGCCGCCAACGCCAGCCCAGCAACGAAGTCGGTAAAAATAGTGAGGAACCAGAACCATGGAATCTGAGGCACGCCCCCAGAGAAATGGGCTGGTGTGCGGATCCCAAGCGACGCATAACTGGCGAGGTAGATCAGCGACGTCTGCAGGTTTCTAGACTTATATAATTGATAGCCACGGACGCCACAGAAGGTGTGGAAAGGATAGGAGATAGTGATGCCGATGCGATATGCCCGCCCAGAGGTGTAGATCCAAGGAACCGACGGGCAGTCTTTCGCGCGCAGGTAATTGTGGGCGTAATTTATGGTTGTTGTGAGCCACAGGGAGAATAATATGATGCGTAAGGAGCGCATCTGGGAGGACTCTTAGAGTAGTTTGGGTTGGGGTTGAGCATGTTGCAAATTGGGGCTCTGTCTGCTAAGGGGTGCAAAGAAAGGAGCTCGGGCGCGATGTATCGATGGTCCCAAAACAAATGGTGAGGCACTGTACCTATATTTGATTCTCCTATTCCTTATATCTGACGAGCTCGACGCATATTATATCGATGAAACTGTGGATAATGTAATATGGACTGACCTCGGATGCTCCTCTGTTCGTGCTGTCCTGCTTGGTGCATGCATTTCCTGTGTGCTCAGAAATGCAAGTTTTATCCAGATTGCATTCAATCGATTGTAAACCTATAGATGTTACGTTAGGAAGCGTACACGACCCAATACTACGCTTCTGTACCTTTTTGCGCGGCAAACAGTTTAGATGCCGAGCCTTCCCCGAGGATATTATAATCGAACTGAGTACTGCCCAGCATGCATTTGAATATGCTACGAAGGTGAATAGTGGATCGAGTTCTTCATGACACCCGTATACTTCCATTCTTGCAAACTTATCGTCTTTGAGCTATACCGGTTCTTTCCTGAACCAAGCATTGAAATGTACTTCACCCCGCCCCCAATCGAGGTCCCCTCATCGTACGAAGCCATCCCAACACAAGAATTCAGACTCTTGCATTACCCCGGGGCCTGATCAAGTGTGTGAGCTTAAATCAGCCCGCAAAGTGAGATGTCTTCGCCCTTGCAAGTAACTCATCGTACAAATTTATCGTATTCCGGAATAAGTCAGTATATTGCTCCTCTACAGACAGAATAACTCTCGTGTACACCCCGCACAAACCAGAGCACCAGTACCCATACTATCCATCCACATAAAATTCTAAGCCCTATCAAACCTTCGCCCTCTCACCTAGCTTCGGCCTCAAAATCGTCGTTTGCGTCATCACAGCAACCAACCTGCCCCCATCATGAAAGACCCTCCCCTCACTAACTACCCGCGCACCTCCCGCCGCACAAGTCTGTTGCTCACTAACCATCCACTCCCCCACATCAACTTGATGCGTCATCACCCGCAAGGCAAATTCCAGCGTAGCGCAGGCACTTGCATCTAGCAGACTCCGGCCCGCGTGGTTAGCGGGGATGTACGCGAGGCCGCGGTCCATGTAGAACGCCAGCGCGGCGAGCTGAGCGGATTCGCTCCCAAGGGGCGTCTGCAGGCGGAAGTGTTCAGCCGAAATGATGCCAGTGATATCCCCTTCAGACTTCCGGTTGGTGGCCGGAAGGGGTTGCACCTCCATGAACCGGTTGATGTATTCATATAGTCCCGATTCTTGGATACTGGCTGGATGAGCTGGTGCAGCGGTGATGGGTGCAGACTGCGGACGAGCGGAATAATTCACCATTTCAAGCGTCTCCTCAACGTGGAAGTCGGTCGTTGCGAGGAAGCATAGCTGCTCGCCGGTGGGGTTTTCTTGGTACACGCGGAGATGTCGGGTTTGGAAGATCCGCGTGTCCCGGATGCGTGCGACTTGGCAGATGAGCTTGAGGGAGGGGCTCGCGGGCCGGACGAAATGTCCGGTGAGTGAATAGAGGTGATGGCCGGGTTTAGTGGTGGCGTAGGCTGCGCTGATGGCGATGGCGAGGATGTTGCCGCCGTAGGCCCAGTCGGCGAGGTCGCCCATGCGCGTCGGTGGGAGGCACGAGATGAATCGGTCAGGGCCGAGCGCTCCGACGGCGAGTTGTTCTTGGAGGGTTATCATGGTGGTTGTGTTTGGTAAAGGTCCTGATTTGGTGGCAGAGATATGAATATGGTTCTTAAATGACTATTAAGGGCATCGTAGTGACATGTGATGCTATGGGTGATATTGTAATCAAGCGTGGTCCAGGACCCTTATGACTTCCCGGGAAAGAGCTTATGCTTGGCGACTTTCAGTTCAGTGCTCTGTTCATTATAGCATCTTGGATGGTTTTTGACTTCTGTTTTACTCGGATTTAGAAATGAAAGTCGCTCGCTCCGAAACGGCACAGGTCACCTTCATTATATTCACGCCTTGTATGCCGCATCTCCCATAACATTTAGATCGACATCCGAAGCGCTCGATTATCACGCTACAGCTATCAGATGCTGATTACATTGCAGTGCCTAAAGGCCGTACAGAAGCACGCAAAGCAGCGTTGACATCAATCATTCTGAACCCGGGGGCGCGCCCGAGAATGACAAATCCATGAAGAAGCCCTATCCACATTAGCTAAGTCAATCACAGTTCCGCAAGGAACTTACTCCAGAGAAACTTTTATCAAATCCAGCATAGGATCCATGCTCAGAGCGCGGCCGCCTTGATGGTTCCTCTACGATGCGAACCGTGGGAAACAAGCTCGACCCCTGCAGATCCACCCCATGCTGCTTAAGATACCCTTCCACGTCCCGACTATCGAACCACTGCCCCCCAAGCCCACAAATTTCAAGCAATCGAGCGCGATCATCCCCTGATGTCGACTCATCCCCATCTCCGCCACTTGGAAGGATTCCAAGCACTCGACGTGGCAGCCTCATATTCTTCGGATGCATTGGAATGCCGAATTCATCTTTATCGAGATAATGCGTACCTGCTCCACCTACACCATAGAATGGAAGACCGGGAACCTCAAGTGGGGACTCGGCTCCACCTCGTAGCAATTGCTCAAATCGCGGTTGCATCTTGTTTTTGTCCTGTATGCAAGGCACGAGACGGAACACGCGGTACACTTGTTGGGGATTTGACCGGGGGTCGATAAACAGATTGAATGCGTGCTCGAGGCAGTATCGCTGCAGTCTACGGGCGAAGCGCCCTTCCTGGAACGACTAAGTGTGACCTCTGGTCGAGATGGGCCGGGGTAATGAATGCTGCCGTCTCCGCGGCGGAGTTAGTGGCTCCTGCTGAACCTCCCAGTTGCTTTGTGTTCGGTCGAGACGATAACCCAATATCTGGTGTGGTGTAGTGGGAAATACATCAGGTTCTGGCGTAACATGAATGAGAGAGGAATCATTTTGAAAGGCTGAACCGTGAGGAGCATCCTGCTCAATCAACACCCCGCGAATTTGCGTCAGGCGCGCATATATATCCGGATGGGACAGCTGCAGCCGCGCCTCAGTAGCAGCTTCGCAAGTGCCGAACACCTGATCTGACAGCCTACGAAGCTTTTCCTCCAGGTCCTTGACGCGATCGAGGGTTTGGCGGAAGACCGCCTCTTTTTTAAGGCGGTATGTCTTCTGGGCGCGCCGAATCTGCGTGCGTCGGTTTTCCGAGAGGATTGCGGGGCCACCGGCCCCGATGCGGGGTCGGCCTACGCGCTTCCCTGAGCGCAGCCGCTTTTTAATCGGGCTTGAGGGGTTGAGCTGTTTCTGTGAGGCATCTGGCATTGCTGTATACTGATTTGGTATTCCTGTGTCAGGTTGTGGCTCTGGTGGCGTTGCGGATGGTGCGATGGCGGGGACGGCATTGCTGGGCTCATACACCTCCCCTAGAAATGATCTAGCAGACTGAATAGATAAGGTCGATCGACATTCCATCTCTATGGAATTTAATCATCATAATTTTGAACCAAGTGAAGCTCCATCACAAGATGTGTTAAGCGTGGTTGACCGCCTTGGCCTTCCGAGGTCTGGAAGGCGCGGCAGATTGATTCTGCCGTTGTTACTCCACCAACCGTCTTTTCTCAACAGAATTATGCACATGAAGCTGAGCCCTAGAATTTCCCGCCTAATGATCTGCATAAAGTAAAGTATTTGTCCTCAGCCCTGTCGACCAAGCCTTCAATACCCCATTGTCATAGCTAATCATTCTCTCCTTCTCTGCCTTTCTCTGTGGCTGTCTTCTTTCTCAGATAATCATTTTATTGTCATGTTTCAGACAACTAGTTAGTTGACACCTTCGGACATGACAGATCATCTCACCGTAACGTCCACTGGCACGTGAATGTATTTTTCCAGTCCACGGAGCCGTTCCTTCGCCAACTGAAGCAGCCCATCCTCTTTACAAACCGCGAACCGGAGATAATTCACCCCAAGATGCGCATTCCCCCCACTATAAAATACCGACGGTGGAATAGCGGCAACCCCAAACTCTTGGATCAGAAACCAGCACAGGTGAAAGTCGCGCCGCCGCGTGGCAATCCACCTCGGGAAGGGGTAAGTGTCCGGAATCTGCACCGACGACAAGTCCGCGAGGACAAAGTATCCGCCTTCGGGTCGCGTATACTACTCATCCAGATCGTCCAAGTCAGCTTAGAATGTAAAGTCGAACTGAGAGACTGGATGAGGGGGTTGACGCCACCGGAATCCCCAGCTCATCCCAGATCTCGCAGAAACGCCGGATCTTCGGCTGCATCTGATCACGGCTTTCCTCCCAGAACCCCGTCTCCGCTGCCCGAGTGTAGGCAATGGCGGTGGCTTCCTGGAGTGGGGACGCGGTGCTGTAACAGATCTTGGTGTGGATGGCGGCTACTGCATTAATCAGGGGTGGCGGTCCTACTAAATACCCGATTTTCCAGCCGGTGGCGTGGAGGGATTTGCCCGCGGAGCCAACCGTCAACGTACGGCTGTAGAGGGCGGGCACGAGGCTAGCCATACTGGTGAATGGGGCGTAGGATAACTGGTTATAAACCTCGTCGGATAGGATGAGAATGTTGTGTTGGATGCAGAGTGTGCCAATCAATTGCAGCTCCGGCTGGGTGAAGACTTTGCCGGTCGGGTTGTGTCTACTAGCCATGATTAACTATGTAGGAAGGGCATTAAAGTGAAGAGGTGTGCTTTTACGGAGTGTTTAGGACCTGTTGATGTTTAGTAGTGTTAGTATTACCTTCGCCTTCGGCACTGGAGCTTGGAGCAGTATGCATGCCTACCATCATTCTGGTGCGATTATTGATCGCGCTCTTAAGACTTTCAAAATCGATAGTCCAGTTAGACGGAGCTTTCGATTTGTTCGTCTCTTGCTGCGGAGGATTGAGCGGCACATGTCGAACCACAGCGCCAGCAAGCTCGATCCCGCTGATAAACCTGGATTTTTGGTAAATCGCTCCTCATCAGAAAGTGCTCAAGTGGATTCAAGCATACTGATCGAAAAACGGCTCAAGGACGATGACCTCATCGCCGGGCGTGAGGAAAGCCATGAAGGCGCAAAGCAAGCCTAACATGAAATCTTAGAGATGTCCCTTGGTCAACAAAAGTACCATTAAGCACTTACCTTCGCTAGCGCCAGAGGTGATGACAACCTCTGTTTCCGCATCGATGGGCTGCTTCCATGAGCTGGAGAAAAGACGTGCAATTACTTGTTTCAATATCGGACGGCCCTAAACCTCAGGTTCGAATACGTTGCGTAAGCCAGTGATGCGCGGTCGTCTTTTCAATGCCAGAGGTACGCTACCTTTGTCGGTGAGCATTGATTACAATCAACCCTATTCAGGGCATCTTTTGCTGCGTCAATAGCGAACTGTGGCGGGTTGTATCCACTGTGCTTATTAGCACAAACCTAATGCAAGCATTGTGAGGTGATGCTGACAAGAAGCCTTGACCCAGGTTCACGATCGGTTGCACCGGAGAGGCGGAGGCCGCACTGTTGACAAAGGACCAGACGTCCTGCTCCGGACAAATGTTACTCAAACTTGAGGAGGAATTATGACAACTGTTGGAAGCAGATGACGTCTTGCAAAGCTGGTTGTTCGTGGTTCAAAAGAGAATTATGGTGTTATTGTGTTCAAGCTTGCTTATAAGATATTTTGCAGTCAAGCTAGGACTACAACTCAATGGCAGCACCGACCCACAATATACAAGGACAACATTATGAGAAAATGATAGGTGGGACTTCAAGCTGTCTTATCGACCGGACTGACGTGATGTGACGATAATCTTTCCTGGATGTGAAGCAGGAGCATGTACGAAAAGTAAGGGGTAACAGGGTGTCAGCCCGCTCTTCAACTTCATGTCATGTAATGACTCCTAGTGCATAATTATTCGTGGATCTAACTTGCTTGAGGGAGCCAGCATGCAACCATGTGATTCTCATGAGCTAACTCGGGATGCATCGAGCCGTGGACATGATCGCCGAGTGCTGATCCCGGCATTTAGGGCCACCCAGGAAACCCTCGCCATCGAACCAGACGAATCCTGTAGTTCACACCTGCCGGAAGTCCTCCACCAGTTGGAAAGAGCTCCATGACGGGTCAGAGTCCGCTCCGTTGCAGCGACTCGCCCGCACGAAACAATTCTCGATCCCCTCAACGCAAGCCACAGGCCGTACCACCTCCACATCAGCGCCAAAACGATGAGAGTACCAGACCTCAGTCAGATTCTCATTAGGTGTGGAATGTTTTGGGGACCTGAACAGCTCAGGCAAGTGTTGCTGCATGTCCGCCAGTGCAATCTTGGTGCTACGATCCACGCCATCGCAATGACGCAAGCTGCGGAATGCGTGTGATACTCTTCCTCGTAGCATCGCCTGTATCTCTTCGGGGTATTGTCCGACCGCAAAAAGGAGGAGATTGAATTGCATGAGCGACACCTTCCCATGATATGACCCACCGAATTGGGCGCGGTTGTACAGCCCTATCAAGGCCGTAATAGCGCCCATACACCCCGCGCCGTAGTCGGCGATCGGCCAAGGGCTCACCATAGGTTCGCAGTGGCCTAGGAACTTCCCGAACTCCCACGCAAATCCCGTCAACTGTGTGATTCGCAGTCAGTACTTCAGACTACCACGGTGGAGAGGAGGGACAACGAACACAATCGGCAATCTGCTGCCACCCAGGCCGACCAGCCCACCGGCCCATATGGCCGAAGCAATTCTCATCTACGTAGACTATCCCCTTCCCGCGACGGGTTACCATGTCACTCAACGAGGACGAAGTATAGCCCAGTTTTTCCAGAACACCAGGCCGAAACCCATCAATCACTACGTCGGCTTCTTCCAGGAGCTGTTCGAATTTCTGCCGTCCCGTGGGACTCTTGAGGTCGAGATCGACGGCGCGTTTGCCCATATTGCCGTCCACTTGGAAGAACGGCACATCGGGGACGGAGGAAGAGCAGGTGATCTTCAAGACGTCCGCCCCATACTCGGCGAGAATACGACCAATGACGGGGCCAGCAATGACGCAGCAGAGTTCCAGTACCTTGATGCCATCGAGCACACGGCTGGATTTGCTTGTCTGGAATGGGGTAGGAGGGACATCGCCCGGCATGCGGGAGACTGTCCACCAGGGCTCGTTGAGGTTGGCTTTGCCCTGTTGCTGGGGTTTAGCATCGTCTCTACTTGCAGGAATGGGGCACGAACGTACATGCGGTGTAGCACAGAATTCCTCGTGCGTGTAGGCTGTCACTCCAGCTTGTCCAAACTCTTGACTGAGATCTTCGAGCTCAGCGGCCGAGAAATCTCTCACCTGTGTACCAATGAGTTCTACAATCTCATCGTATTCCGTCAGGTCCGGCCGATGGCTCGGAAGACCAATCATGTTTAGTGTTTTGGTCGGACTCAATGAGCCGTGCAAAAAGAAGTACTCATCCTCATTCTTAGTTCGATACATGTTGGCAGCCCGTCGGCGGTAAGGGTTCGACTGGGCAGAATGAATGTCGGTGTCTTACAAGTTCAGCCTTCAGTCAATAAACGCAGGGGAATTGCATACCTTTCAGATACTTCTTGATTTCAGGATCCGATTTTGAATAACCATTCACCTTGACAAGGAGTGCCTGAAACCCAAATAGCGTCGCTCTCTCGAGGCTGACGCGGATCTCCCTACCACCTGGCATCGCTCCGAAGCGCAGGTCTGCGATAGCCGCCGCCATCGCCCCCTCGACACCCTTCAGGGCGGCGAGTGTTTCTGTCACTTTAAATGGGGTGGGGTAATAGATATGATCTGCCGGCGAGGTGAAGATCACCTTGCTCCCGAGTGCATCGCAAGGGATATTCAGCCCCTCGGCGTCGTCGATCAACCCGCTGAAGATCTTTTCCGCCTCGGCCTTTGATGAGTAGTCTTCCTTTGCAGTGGCATTAATACTCATGATTGGTTGGTGTAATGTATCCTGTGTGCTTTCTAGATGCCCTTGATTAGAATAATGGTGCCTGAGCATGGGGCTACATATACGCATCACTCGGCGGGTTTTCGTTTCCTGTATGACGTGCATTAGATTCTCCTCAAAGATCGACTACTTCAAGGATGATATCATTCGCCGTCTGCCACAAACTGTATTAGCACTGTATCCCTCAATGAGCAATAGGGAAAAGAAACCCGCCCAGACAGGAGTGGCAGAAGTGCCGAGGTTACACAAGGCATGCGCCGGTAGTCTTTTAGGGCTCTGAGGAATGCCGCTTCATATTCAAGAGGGAGACTGCATCGTCATCGGAAGCATCGTCATCGAAAGCATCGTCACTGGGTATCAGGGAGAAAGAAGGCATGACCTAGATAAATATCGTTCTTGAGAATGTCAAGAAGCCTGTCTGATATTCTTATTCTCTCACACAACAGTAAGCACAGAATCCAGTCAACAGAAGACCCGGTTCGATCTTGTTTTTACTTTCATGATGCAAACACTATCATTACTTCTTGAAGATGCAGCACACAGTCACGGCGATCGAGGGATCGTATTCTACCCCGATGGGGTATGCGACAGCGAGAAGGCGACCCGGCTCACTTACGGAGAGCTCCACCGTCAGGCGTCGACCAACAGCACAAAGATTCGGCAACGGAACGGCTATGCGCCCGGCCAGATAGTCCTACTGCACCTGGGCCCGAACAACCATCTCGACACAATCATCTGGTTCTGGTCCCTCATCTATGCCAACTGCATACCAGCCATGTCTACCCCTTTCCCACAAGATCAGGGTCTTCGCCTGAAGCACTTGCACCACTTGCAAACATTATTGCAAGATCCAGTTTGCCTCACTAGACAGACACTGATAGACGAGTTCCCAGCTGATCTCACAATTTCGCTCGAGACCATTGAGCAATTCCAAGATATCGACACCGAGTCAACGACCGAGGCCGCACTTTCGGCTCCAACAAGCGAAGCCCCATCTGACATCGCCATCCTAATGCTCACATCCGGCAGCACGGGCCCATGCAAAGCCGTGGGTCTAACGCACCAGCAGATCCTCTGCTCCCTGAAGGGTAAATGCGCTGCGTTACCGTTACGGACTAACCAAAGTGCCTTCCTCAACTGGATCAGTCTGGACCACGTCGGAAGTTTGATCGAGATCCATCTGCACGCGCTGCTCGCCGGAGTTGACCAAGTGCATGTCTCCCCAAGCGATGTGATTCAGTCCCCGCTGTGGTTCTTGAAACTTCTGGAGCAACATCACATCGCGAGGACGTTTGCACCGAACTTCTTCCTGGCGATGCTGGCACGCACGCCGGATACGACCGCAGCGGGAAGCGCCATATTCTTCGACCTCCAGCACCTGCAGTATATCGTAAGCGGCGGCGAAGCGAATGGGGTCGGTGTCTGTGGCCGGTTGACTGCGTATCTCTCCCGCTGCGGGGCGGCGGAGAACTGCATAGTACCGGGGTTCGGAATGACGGAGACTTGCGCGGGGTGTATTTACAACCTAGGGTTTCCGGGGTATGATCAGCGGCACGGGTACGACTTCGCGTCCCTAGGTTCGTGCATCCCCGGGGTCGAGATGAGGATTGCGTCCGCCGTACCGGGGGAGGTTGGTGATCTGGAGGTGAGGGGGCCTGTTGTCTTCGCAGGGTACTTCAACAATCCCGAAGCGACGGCGGAGGCCTTCCAGCCCGACGGGTGGTTTCGGACGGGAGACAAGGGGTTCCTGGATGCAAACGGGTACCTCAACCTCGCTGGGCGGACAAATGATCTGATCTCCATCAACGGGGTCAAGCATCATGCATTAGCGCTTGAGGTCGGCTTGAACGAAGCGCAACTCCCCGGAGTGATTCCGGGTGAGGTGGTGTGCTTTGCGCATCGCGGCCCGGGGGTGGACACTGAGCAGGTATATGTTGTCTACGCGCACAGCTACAGCTCGCACGACACGAGGGCGCGTTATGAGACGCTGACGGCAATCAATCACAAGGTCTCGTTCATGACCAACACAAAGCCGTGCGTCCTCCCTCTACCTGCCCTCGAGCGATCATCGCTGGGGAAGGTATCCCGGTCGAAGCTGCGAACCCAGATCGCCTTGGGGGTGTATACAAGGGAGCAAGAGCTGGACGCAGCACTTCTCCAAGCCCATCGACGAGCCATGTACCGTCCGCCCAGGACCGAAACGGAGAAAACCATCATCCGAATCCTTCCGAACATCATCCCGGATACCAACCCCGACAATGTGGGTGCCACCGCCAACCTCTTCGAGCTGGGTCTCACCTCCCTCATTCTCGTCCAAATCCAACGCCAACTGCAAGATCGACTCCCCTTAGACGAACCTCTTCCCTTGGCTACTATCATGGCTCATCCCACGGTTCAGGACCTCGCTGCAGTCTGCGAAGACGCCACGCACGAATATAATCCGGTAGTGACTCTGCAGCCGCACGGCACCAAGCCCCCACTCTGGCTCATCCACCCCGCCGCCGGTGAAGCCCTCGTCTTCCTCAACCTCGCCCACCTCATCCGCGACCGCCCAGTCTACGCCTTCCGAGCGCGCGGCTTCCATCGCGAGGAACCCTTCTTCACGAGTCTGGACGAGTGTGTCACAACCTACCACACCGCAATGAAGAAGCGCCAGCCCGAGGGCCCTTACGCGATCCTCGGGTACTCGTACGGCGCGATGGTCGCCTTCGAACTGGCCAAGACCCTCGAGGCCGAGGGCAGTGAGGTGCGGTTCCTGGCGAGTCTCAACCGGCCGCCGTATGTGAGTGAGCGCCTGCGCCAGGTGCAGTGGCCGGAATGTCTGGTGAATATTGCGTTCTTCCTTGGGATTTTGTCGCGCGAGGCGCTGCATCAGTGTCTGGATGAGGTGAGAGATGCAACGAGGGAGGAAGCTTTAGCAGTCGTGCTTCCTCATGTTGATCATACTCGGATGGTTGAGTTGGGGCTGGATGACAGGAGTCTTTCGAGGTGGATTGACGTGGCGTTTAGCCTACAGGAGATAGGCCGGGAGTATCAGCCGGGCGGGACGGTGGCGCATATGGAAGTTTTTCACTGCAAGCCCTTGGATTTTCTGAATGTGGGTAAAGAGGAGTGGTTGCGGCGGCTGGCGGCTTGGGAGGAGTTTTCAAGGGAGGAGAGCGAGTACTATGGGGTTCCGGGAGAGCATCATTCGGTGTTAGGAGTAGCACATGTTCAGCGATTCTTTGTCAGGCTGGTCGAGGCCCTGGCTGCACGTGGGATTTAGACAGCAGGGCAGTCCATTTTGTGAGTGTATTTATTGATGGTGGCTGTTCGTTGAATCGATTATCAGGAGTGAAACCTGCCAACGTGAAGGTAAGCGAATCCGCAGTAGGGGGGAGGAACCCGGAACCGCCATGCATGTTCTACACATACATAGACGTGGGGCATAGAGTGAAAGCAGTGCATCGCAGGTGGGTCTCGGAGTGGGTACGAGAGTGGGGCACGATGCAAGGGCATCTGCCCTATAACCCCATGATTCTGTCAAACGACGAGGACGATATTTGCATTGATGACACTTAGAACTTAGACACGCTTGAATGTTCGCATGGCAGTCTTGATTGGCGTCAATATTAGAAATGGGTGGACTATTTATGAACACGAACGAGCAGGCTGAGCAGCCTCTACCTTGTTCTTTGGGGAGGAGAAAATCGTATCTAATGAAAAAGAAGTTGCGGCTTCGGCATGGCGATAGTATAAGATGATTAACACTTTGGTCACATGGACAATCAATGCCGCGAGGTGGGTGTGGCGGGTGGAATGTGGCTAGTGACGTCCAGGGCTCCGTCTCGGGGCCGTGCCCGTCTTGTGGCAGTGGCCGCGCTCATTTTGCTGTGGTAGATCTACCCATCCGTACTATTCTGTGACAGTCTGGCGCACGGCTCTAGCGATTCGTCATCAGAATTTTCCCAAACCATGAATTCACTAGCCGAGTATACCTATAACAACAGAGTTAAGCTTGAAACAAAACCACCAATCGAGTCATAGTATCTTCCGAACCCTTCTACAGCAAACCAAACAACTCCTACATGGTCGCATTTAATTTCCACTCCCGTTCCCATTCGTAATCATGGCCACCTGCACCGCTGCAAACCTATCACAGAACAAAAGGTCAGCAAATCACTCTCCCATCAACCCACAGAATAGAAAAGAGAAATCATTGCCAAAGACCAAGCCCTAAAGGCTCCCGAGCCTCCAAGCGATGATACATCCTGAGGTATGAGGAAGGCAACTTACGCCGTCGCCGTCGCAAAGATATCCACCTTTCTCGCCTTCACCATCAGCCCCATAACGAGGACAAACACCATATTATAGACGAAGATCGTCACCAGCCGCGCAACCATATTCCGCAGGAAGTACAGCGCAATCATGGACGAGGCCGGCAGAAACCCCGCAACCAGCAGGCTGGCCACGTAGGTGCGGCTCTTGATGGTGCGGTTGTTGTAGTACCAGACGTCGGTGGCGTGGTTTCTTCGATTCTGTTTTGGGATTTATTAAGCTTTTGCTTGGGGAAAAGTGAAACATGGGAGGTGTCATTGCTTTTGTGGCCAGGTTGGTGATTTCTCCGATAGGGGGAAATGGTGTAGTAGTGGGGTCGGGGTCACTTACTAGATCGTTCACCCCCCAGCGCCGATGGAACCAGGGAATGACGGATCGATACACCCAGCGCGTGAACGAATCGGCGCCCTCGTGGCGACTGCACAGGGCGATCAGGTCCGGCTCGTTCTCATGCCACTGGTACATGGGACGGAACTTTTGGTAGTGACTGGCTTCTTCGCGCAGGAGCCATTCCTTGAAGACCTCAAGGTCGCTAGGGTCCGGGGCACTGAAGCGGAGGAGTTGCGCTTGTTGGAGGAGGGCTTCATCTGCTCCATACTCAGCTTTTGTCAATCAATATAGTAGCAAGGAGTCTTGAGCTAAACAAAAGCCCCAGTAGCAGCTCTCCCCTCCTTCGATCTAGAACATAGACAGACAGGAAACGGCAAGTGAAGCAGGATCATACTATACTCCCTCAACAGCGCCCGCGCCTCCAGCACCTTCCGCCACTGCGACGGATACTCCTCCTCGGATTGATCTAGCGACTCCTGCAGCCGCCACACGGAGAACGCGTAGGCGCGCTTCTCGTCCGAGCTGGACCGGTGGTCTCTCTGGACACATTCGTCCAGGTCCGTCTGCAGGTAGACCAGCTCCGCCTGGAGGTACAAAAGGTTCTTGGCGTTGAGTTTGGCAAACCGCCGGAAGATGCTGGACCCCGGGTCCAGGGCCATCAGGGCGGCGAGTTTGTCGTATCCCGGGGTGGTGGTTTGGTGGGTTGAGTGGGGCGGGCGAGTCATTTTTTATTTTTGCTTTTCCTTCTTCTATGTAGCTGAAGGGTTGTGTTGGTTTCAGATAATTTTAACTGCTCTCGGGGTATCTATGCAGAAATATTAGCGATGTGGAAAGGCGCCGATTTCCCTGGGCAGCTCTCCAAAGGTGAGCTCCTGATTAAATACAGGCAGCACGAGGCGGAGCAGGTACATTATTGCTCATATGATTGGGCTTTTTGACATCTTTGCAGACGGATCCCTGCCTAGGGCTAGCTGCGTAGGCTACGATGACTACGATAAGGCTCTGGTGATGCAAAGGCTGAGATCGAGGCCAGATCAGTTGGTACTGTCTTTCGAGGGAGTGTCCACTTTTTACTCTATAGCCTATGGAATTGTTGGACGGCCTGAATAGGAGCCAACAGCGACTCGCTAGAAGGGGTCCACAAGACTCATTCATTCCAGTTAATGGGAGGAGGACTCGATACATTGTCGTCCTATCAAGCCTAGCCCTACCACCCCTGCTCCTTCTATCATGATTTCCAGATTCGCCCCCACGCACTGTCACCCTGCCAAGCGTTGGCACAGGCAGTCCCCTGTATCCTCCTCGCAGAAGCAGCTGTAACGAGGGCTAGAACTCTCGCGCTATCACGCGAGAGAGCGCACCCAGAAACCAATATATCCACCCATATCAGCAACCCACTCCTCTCACTAGCCTGCGGATTGCTCACTTAGACCTCAGCGTGTCTCCTCTCAAAACGAGCCACCATAACATATACCACAACGGAAAAAAAACATTTGAAACGGACAAGAAGCCGAACCACTCATTCCATCCATCAAAAAAGACCACACAACGCATTCCTAATCACCGCACTTCTGAGGCGCGCAATCTCTTCGCAATTGCCGAATCCATCCTCTCCAGCTCCAGGTGGCGGATCGTAGGCCTCCCCAACACAAAATCCGCATCGAGATCGCGGACCACATGGAACGTCGTGCGATGCGTCTGGCGCTGGCCGCAAAAAGACCACTCCACTTCCGCCGTTCCTACCGGTTTGAGGTCCGGATAGCCCGGAATCGCTGTGAGTGCGGCTCCGTAGTAAGGCTGGATTGGAGCGCCGAGCCGGCGACACGTCTCGTCGCACATGATGTTCACGTCCACGTTGAAGGGAAGTACCATCTGGCGACGGAGGCGGGTTGTCCCGTCGGGGGACTGGACGATGATGGCGTAGACATAATCATACTGCGCAAGTGCGCGCTGTTCGATTTCTGAGTGTTGGACTCCGTCGTCGGATATGAGGGCGTAGTTCAATGGCTTTGTGCGATCTTCAGCTTCTGGATTTTGAAGGTGTCGTGGTACTGATGGTTCGCCTTTCGAGCTTTGCTGTTGCTTTTGCTTCTGCTGTCGCGGATTATGTTGATATGCCGGCAATGAATCGGTCCTGACACTCGAATACTCCGGCGGTAACGTCTCGCGTCGTGCAGCTTGGGACTTCTCCCACTGCGCCGAGAAGCGCCGCTCCGTGGACGGCCTTGTGTCCCGGTTGCGAGGACGTCGACCGCGACATAGAGCAGCCAGCGGGACTAAGATGTTCATGTTGCAGTTATAACAGGATGATGGCTGGGATGGATCACTTGCTATGCGAGGTGCCTGATATCCCTCCGCGTCATCAGCTCACTCAATGTTCGTTCGAATGTATTCCTTTTAGTAGGAGAAAGGGTTAGGGTGTTTCGACACATACAGAGTCATCTTGTCCATCCCCCGTGCGGCTGTATCGTTTCCATAGCCCTGGTGACGCGCATTAGCAGTATAAGCCACGATTGTTCCCTGCCTAGTAAGCGCTCCAAGATAAATTTGAGATATAGTGTCGCAATCCAAGATGGGGGGGGGGGGAAACGAAATCACTTACGAGAAATGATTCTAGGCATGTCCGTTCAGCTTGAGCCTCAATGGATAACTACCAGGCTTTTTTTCTGAAGATTTTCGGGGTAGGCGGCGGGGAGAGGGCTGTAGAAATCAGCCTGACGGGTATGTGGAGGACACAAAGAATGAGAATGAGGGGCATCGAGGTTCGCCGGATGATGAGCTTTTTCTTTGGAGGACAACTTGCATGTTCCTGCTTATTGGCTGGGTGGTGTGATGTGTGGCCACATATTGGAACCTACTAGGTATGTGTAGGGATAGTCGCCGAATGTACACATGCTACCTTGGGGCCAATGCGCCATCTTGTCGACAGCCACAGGTAGGCTACTTCGATGTGCAATATGGTCGTTTTGGTCGCCCAGAAGTCTGCTTGCGATTTGTGGACTTGTAGCTGAATCAATCTAGTCATCCCAGTAACCACAACCTAGTACCTTCGGCCCATGCACTCAGCCTCGCGCTAGAAAGGGCGGGCGGGTAGTGAGTGGTGGGTTTTGCTTACACAAGTGAACACGGCGTGCACTTGTCAGACGCAACATTGTCATTTGACAGGCTGCGCATGGGCCGTTTGCCACCCACGGTAAATTGCAGTTGGAAATATCGTAACCCGTATGGGTAATCCGATGGGCTCCGGTGCGTTGCGGTTCAAACAAGAGCAAAAATGAGACTTAAGTCCATAGTCCTTTAGTGCAGGAGCCGAGATTAAATTGGTCAAGATTTCCCCAAAGACATACAGTACTGCGAAGATCAAACAAACAGGCTGAGAATGAAAAGAGAAGGGAAAACCAATAGCAAAAAGCAAAACGAACTAAAGACAGGGAGATAATCAAAACAGGACGATTGTGACGCTCCTCCCACGGGCTACCCAGAGGAGTAATGGAACGAATGCTGTCACTGCACTGCACCGCACCTTGTGAGGGTTGGCTCCTTTCTTCCCCCCCCCCTGTCCGGATCAACTCTACGCAGATGCCGCAGGCTGCGCAGCCGCGGGCTTCGGTCCAGTAGACTTCTTCTGACTTGCTCGCTTTTTCCTCTCCTCCTCCTCCGCATTCTTCTTGATCGCTTCCTGGATCTTCTCCTGGGTGATTTTTGCGGCTGAGATATAAAGGGTCAACGGTGTCCGTGGGAGGACTGCGGGTGCATCGCCGTACCTTGGGTCTGAGGAGCCAATGCTATCGGCCACATCGATGGGTTCCGAGTGTCCCACGCCTGTAAATTCAGATCACAGTCGCTTCCGATAATGATATGCACCTTGGTGGGATACTCCCGGTCTATAATCCCTGCAGCTTCATCGACGGGAATGTAAAAGTCTCTCTCGTTGCTGGCTGCGGTGCGATCTAGCCAGAAGTGCAGGCGGATCGAGTCACGGACCACGAATGGCCTGCCTGTAGGTGATTGCACGGCTATCTCGTCGGAGCGCTGCTGGATTGGAAATGCCGCAGGCAGGCGGGAAAGTCCATGTGGGGTCAGGATGTTCACCGCCAGCTCGGTTGATATGGCCGCTTGGAGCAGTAGTTGCACTCCATCCGGTGCTGCGCACCGGACTTCTACAATGCTTGATTGCATCCGAATAGCGGGGAAGAGACTCTGTGACCAGTCTGAAAGCTTTCAGCGACCGTTGCAAGATGGACAATTTGTCGTGGTTGAGCGAGGGTTCCTGGGCAAGAAATGCTTCAGAAGACGGCTCGATGGCAGGACAAACTGCCTGTTATATTTGCTGTCCGACCTGGAGAGAGCTCCATTGCCCAGGGCAATCATAAAAATTCACCGCCATCATCGATTTTTGAAGAGCCGCAGGTGCGTCGTGATGCATGGTGGAGGGGAAAAAAGGCTACACGAGGCTGAAGCACACTGGTAGCATTAAACCACCCTATCACTGTAAGACACATTTGCAGCAGACAGCGTCACTATCTTTTAGAAAGAATATCGTAGAGTCACAGTGACTAGTCATGACTTGGACTTTAGATAAGTCAGAATGAAGAAGCAAACAAAGCACAGGATACATGCTAAGCATGCAACGACTTTGGGCCGGTCGGAAACAGCAGGAACAACTTCGAAGGTGAGATAACAAACGGCAAGAAAAGCAAAAGGTACGGAAGTAGCTCATCGGGGTCTCAAAACAAAACTGAATCAGTACATTATGCCCAACCGGCCATTTGCCATCTATGTTTTATTCTCTTCGAACCCCATGCTTCCAAACACCCACCACAGAAAAATGCACGAATGAAAACTGAAGAAAATCTACTTAGGAGGAGAAAATGACTTGCATCAAGGGAAGTAGGACAGGGCGAGGAAATGGATGTGGTGCATGAGATATGTCACTGCCCGCATCTCAACGCGGATAGGACATATGAGCTGCATGCGTGCTCTTCTATCTGTGCACTCTCCGCCGCCTCTCCGCCTTTCTAGGTATAATAACCCCTCAAAGGCGCCAAAGAACACGTCGTGGGATATCCGAGTGCTTTCTGAGAAATCCATATTGTTTGATCGTCGGTTGGCCAATAACCACGTCGAACTCTTCAATGTCCACTACATAAAAGTCCGTGGTGTACGTACGAGCCGCTGCGGCAAAGTACCAGTCAACATTCCGCACAATTCCAAGAACAGAAATCTTGTAGTTGTTCAGTGTTGATCCGAGGGGTAGTAACACGAGATTGCAGGGCTCTAGTATCAGCTTTGCTTGCTCTTGGATACTCTTCTTCATGATACTCGCTCTTGCCTGGCTATCCAGCGCGGCCAGAACCTCGATCGTTTTGTTGGGATCGGCTGTTACCACTGTTGCAGTCGGAGTAAAGAAGTCGTCATCGTCGTCATCATCATCATCATCATCATCATCATCATCATCATCATCACCACTGGACACTTCAGAGGCTTCAGGACCACCGTGGGCTGGAATTGATTCCAAGGGAGGTGGTAGTGGGATGATAACCTCTTTCTCACTCCCCATGCTGAGTGAACCTTGAACCTCGCTCATCGCTTTTCGCGTTGACTGACTTGATGTATGATCGATCCGACAGGCAGGAGCGGCGTTGTTCTCGGCACAGGTGTGGTGTACGGCGACCGTGCTCGGTGTCCCGCTCGCGACCGATGAATCCATTCCCGCTGCAGCCGTCATTGCTTCATCCATGTTTTCAATCACCGTCGAAGGGAGAGCTATCCCCAACCCATGGTTTGCAGGAGCATTTGTGGAGGGAGGTGGATCGGAAGGCTTGTTTGCGGATGCTCGAGGACCCCAATGGGGAAGGGATTGGAAGATCGACTGGAAGAAAGCCCATGGTCGTCGCCAACGACGGCGACCTTTTACCATGGTTTCTGCCGGGGGACTCACTGCTGGGATCGAAATGGTTAGAACAACGGATCTGAATGTCAAGTGAAGGACCAGCTAGTGAATTACATTCTGATCGACCGTAAGGTATTGAGAAACCAACCATCGAACTTTTGCGTGATCGAGTATAGCAGACAGAGCGTAGGCTCAGGTAAACAGCTGTTCTCTTATGGCGGAGTAGGTTTGTAGAAAGGAAGACGAATAGAGACAGAAGATGAATAGGGTACAAAAGAGTGTGGACTATCAGGAAGAGGTAAGGATGGGTGACTGGAAGTGGGTGAAGGAAAAGAAGGCACAGGCGGGAAAAGTAGAGGCTGGAATCACGGCACAGACAAAACGAAATGCTCTTCAGAACGGATGCACGTTCTCGGCACCGCCTTTTCAGAAAAGCTGTGCCCTGTGAAAACCCGACAAAATAATCTTCTGACAGATTACGAGATAAGTTGTAGCTTGGATGAGGGTAAGGCGGGGCAAGTCCATAAGCCAAAGGAATCCAGTGGCCCCAAGCGACACCTTGCCAAACTGGTGCATCTAGGACATTATCATTATCACAACAAGCCTCGAGTCATGTTGGAGTGTAAAAGGAAGCACTTTCAAATTTGCGTACGAAGCCCAGCTCTAAAGATATGGGAAAACAACCACTACTAGTCAAGTTGATGTGTTCTGTGGCCCCTATGCACCGCTCCGCGCTTCTACACATAGCATCCGCTGCACTACAGAGCAAAGCGTGAGATGAGCTACCAGAACTTTTCCAGACTCTCTACACGCATAGAGCGCAGCCGGAGCCAGACCCATTGCAAGAATCTCCCACGAGCGAGCCCAGTGGCTGAGGAGAAAGATGAGAGGGTAGAATTTTACTGAGAATGGGCTGGTCATCCTATTATGATGACATCGCCGATGGCCGATTGCACAGCCACAAACCAGAGGTTAGCTGCTATGGGTGAGGTGAGCACCACTGAGAGCGTGGAAATATGGGACTACACAACCTTTGTCGGCCATTTGCTCTCATTTCCCCCAATGATAGTACTCTCTAGGTGGCAGGGGAAAGAAGAGCGCCCGTGTGGAAGTTGGGCATTAGCGGACAGTAGTCACCGGCGCCCGGCTCAAAACAACAGAGAATCTCCTACGTCTGATTTGCGCGGCAAGATCTTCTCTTTGTCTAGATACATCTCCCATTTCCGAAGAAGCTCTAGGCGGTGCTGAACATTTCAACTCTATGTTATTGTCACGATTGTCTCTTCGGTCTTTGTTTTGACGCCAGTTCCTTTCAAAGTTGGTCTGACCTGAAGCTTATTTTGGCACCTATTACCGCACTGGGTCTTCACTAATCTGGTTGACTCTAGTCTAGTGCCTATCAGGTGCCCGTGTTCCTATCCAAGTGTTAACTTATTCAATCGCCCCACGTTGATAAAACGCTTGATTCTGTTTCTGAACACCGCCACTGACTTTCCTTCCCCACATCCTCTTCAATTATAGAGCGCCAGTAAATGAAGACGTCACAGGGGAATCTGACACAGCAAGACCCCTTTCACTGCCACACCAGACTATAGCTATACTGCAATACCATCAGTGGTTTCAGATCTTCGAAGGCCGAAATACAATGATGCAGCATGCATGGCTCATCATTACTCCCTTGCAGCCGCCAGTTTAACTGGAGCGGAAGTTGGGTCCGCAGTGCACGTGCCGTGCCCCATCCTTGGCCGCTTAATAGACCTCCGGTATCGCTCCAGCCACGCAACACCAGTCCTGCGAGTGTTCGAAATTATCGTGTGCCAGGTGTTTGATGTCCCAACATCGCGATTGCAGGGCTTTAGACGGTTTACTTTCATGATAGTCAGCAATCGTAACCCTCCAGGGAGTCTCTATTGGCCGCGTAGAGAGCGAGGGTGTAGCCCGTCAAGGCTCGGACCGAGCCGTCAGGGGCAGAATCCTGTTCAGATCTTGTCATTAATAGGACAAGAACGTAGTACAATCACTGCAAACCCCAACACATACAAGGACGTCGTGATGTAAGTGGCTATTGTTCGGGCGGTCTGTCCGAGCATCGCTGAGTCTGAGAGTCGCTAGAGGCGAAGTGAAGCCGCCTTCTCCTCACACGCGCGATACCGAAGACCTGAATAAGTCAGAGGTCTCTTTCTGCCTCTCTGTCCACGGCAGAGGCTATTATCCTTGGAGGAGGCCCCCTTCTCCCCACTCTCTTGCAGGTTAAAAGGGCACCAACTGGCATGCTCGACCCGTCGCTCTGTCCTTCTCACCAAGTCAACTTGGATTTCAACTAGTTCACATCATGCATTATCGATAATCAGAGGCTTTCCTAAGTTCCCTGGTGAACGCTATAGCTCGGGAGACGGTTTCATCATTCTCTTACAAGATTTGCAATCGACCACATCATATTGTGACTCTGCCGTCTAGACCAACCAGACATGCCAGGCCCCCCGAGTAGGTCGGAGAGAATCGGTCATCTCGATATCAACCCTCCGCCATCCGCCAACGACTATGCGTTGTCAGCTGAAGAAATCATTACCGTGGTAGAACGACTCAAGAGGGGGTCTACAGTGGACATAGCAGTGGGTGCTCAGATCGCCTCGACGGAGACGGAAAACGGAGGCGAAGGGTGCAACCAAATAGAAGAGGAAGAGGAGCAGAATCCGGAAGAAAGACGCCAGGGCCTATCTATACTTGGAGTCCTTAAATGTCTGTTCAAGATGGGTTGGTCGTGTTGTTGGATTCTTCGCCACTAGGTCCTAGTGGATTCTGATTGCTCTGAGCTCTCGTCGCTCGTCGCCTTTTCGGGTCTTGCCCCTCCCCCTTTTTGTTTTGTTTCTTGTGGGAGGATACGTTTGAAATTTGACTTCTACAGTAATGTTGGAACATTTAATTCTTGTTGTAGAATAATCATATCAAGCAAGCCGAATGAAATTGACAGCCCTGTTGCTTACTTTGTCAAGGAACTTAACGTCTAGCTAGCCAGGGTAAATCCCAGACATAGACGACTATCACGGTGACCGGTAATATCGTGACCACGGGTCACCCCGCCATCTGTATTCTGTGTTGTACTTCACACTGATCCATGCTTCGAGAAAGTTGCAGCGGGTGTCGGCGGAATCAATCTTTGATTCCGCCGACACCCCCGGAAAGTCGCGTCGGAGTTTATTCCAGGACTCGTAATGAACCTCGGGGAACGGACCGGTGCCATCTGGGAAGAAGTCGGCCTCCTTGAAGCGCCAGGCAAACTCATTCATCGCCGGGTACGCTGCACAGTCGCTATAAACACTCAGAACGGGGCATGTGGTCGATCACTTCCTCCCTGGTTGGAGGCTTCTTTGGCAGGCTCCGCGTCAGAATCATCGCCTTCCAATACTCCTGGAAGAGCGGTCGGAACTCAGCCAGGCGGGATCCAGACCTTGCAGGGTGAGCGCAGGCGCTTCAGCGAAGAACGGGTTCGCAAAAGAGTTCTGAAAGCCCCAGGGGAGGTTGTGATCTTCCCCATCACTGGGTCCATCCGTATGATCGGCAGCAGCAGCCGAGTAGAAGATGTTGGTGAGATCTTGCACCCACGTGGCGCCCCTAAGCGCATCTTTTGTCCCAGATGCGACGTTGAGTTATCAAGTACAAATCTCGGTAGCAGAGGCGAACTAGAGCCTCCACCAGCCCCGCCGGACGCAGCACCTTGATCTCATAGAATTTTAGATCGGAGTAGTACTCTGCGAGACGCGGGTCGATTGTGACCAGAGAAGTATCGTCATTGAGGGGAGGCCGGCCCACCCTGGGAGACTTCAGGAGTGGGAAATAGTACTCATGGTAGAACAGGTTCAGGTCCACATGGCGCTCTTCCCCGGGGGCCGGCTGGAGATGGAAGACATGGGCGGGCAATCACCACCCTTCTTGCGGATCCCGCAACCGCAGGTCATAGAGGTATGATTGCCTTTACTATCTTTCTGGGACTTGAAATGGTTGGTACTTTGGGGCTTGTCGTCGAACCCGGCCTCGCGCAAGGCCTGGACTGCCTTCTTGGTGGTCCAGGCTCCAATGACTAGGTCGACGGAGAGGATGCGGTTCTTGCATCCGTACACCCGCCACATGCCATCATTGATCAGATAGCATGGGACATCATGTTGCTCCAGGAACGTGGCAATCTGGTAGATCAAGCGCAAGTCCACGGGTTGGCCGGTATATCGAAACGGTTGACCCTGGTCTGCAGTCCTCACTAACGCGTGTTGGTAAGAAACGGGTTCTACCCCTTGTTTGAACCAGCCATCGTAAGGTCCCCAGACATAGACTGCAGAGTCTACAAGCTCCTGCTCCTCCTTGTTATATGTCGGCATCTTTGTTTCTTGGTATGGCGAAGTCTGTGGAACTCCAAAGAACAAATACTCAAGCAGTGACTCTTGTAGGATATTGATACTTGTCTTGATGATGACAGTGTTCCAAGAACTTAGCTGCGCAGTCAAGCAGCGGGTATTTATATCTCCCATCCACACCCTCGAATGAATGAATCGAAGTTGGCATTTCTCTAGCTCCGAAAGAACCGACGCACCCCGGTTGTTGTGAATCTCCTAGTAATACTTTATTCTTAACCTTTTCCATTTCCTGAATGACTTAGTGCGAATCGTTCATCTGGGACGTCATCCAGTCGAGGTACAGTTTCAAAAAGAAACATAATTTCTTGTTTCCCTGGTGAGATCATGACGTTTATCATGCGAGCAGCCTCCCCTGAAAGATGAGAGAAGCAAATAGATCGGTTTCTTTTGTTACTGTGAAGAGTCAGGGTCCAGTCAAGGACAAACAAGCTCAGGTTAGGCCTGCCCACTCGCTAGGCAGACAAAGCATACAAGACTGGAACAGTAAAGTCGACCTTGTTCTCGAGTCGGAGGTTTCCTTATCAGAGCAATTCTGGTCTTCGAACTTTCCCAGAGCGAAAGTAAGCATGAACCTCACAACCCATCCCGACAAGAGGTCTCAAACGGTGCGATTTCTGATTAAGGTGATTGACCCTGGTAAACTGGTTTGCACCAGATGAGTTATCGGATGGAAGCCAGAGGGGAGCAAAGGGGGTCTAATAGTAAAGAGCAAAGCGAACAGTTCCAGAAAGTCGAGAGATGGTTGATTTTCAACAGCATCGCTGGGCGAGCCACAATGGATCCGGTTATCTCTTGTCAGCCGAACAGCAAGCAGTGAAGACTGTTCTTCGTAGCCGAAGGATCCACGAGTAGGTGTGGGGCACGGTTTGTGGGGAATTTCTGTAAGATGGAACATCGCTCGGTTGCTCTGCCCTAATTGTCGCAATCATCCCGGCGTGGCTGGGCAAACATACCAGACCAATCATCCGATCTGTGCTTATCACAGAATCACTTCTATATTATGGCAGGGAAAAATCCGGTGACTGACTAGACACCTGACACGTGATAGACTACTGAACATTCGCACTGCCATCGGCTAACTTAATGGGGTGTGCTCCACTCCGCATACTAACGAACGACCTAGTCACCTAAGCCACAGTGCCTGAGCTAAGCTTTTCAATAGTCGGGTAACTAATTCGGGTTGAACACCCATCGGCACTAGCTTGCCTTGTGATCACTGAAAGCAGTCCACCGGCGGAGTTTAAATTCAATGGGTAGCCGCTGCGTCCTGCTCCTACGCCGACCCCCGACACGTTGTCACTTGCCCAGTGTTTGCCCCACCATGACTCCCACGCGGGAAGATATCGCCAAGTTCCTCACGATCGTCCCACATGCCAACGAAGGACAAGCTTTGTTGTACTTACAGGTAAGCTTTTCCCCTACACGATCCCTTGCCTTTGGCCGATTTACCTTATTCATCATTCATAGGGAGCGAACACGCTCGAAGAGGCCATCACCCAATTCTACGATGGTTCTCTCACACACGCCAACAGTGCCGCACCAGGCAACACCTCAAATTCCGTGAGCCAGGATCAGAGCACCCGGGCCGATCATGCTGATCCTCTTCCTTCCTATCAAGCGGCCGTCGCAATGGGAGGCAACGAATCCAGAGCCGTGCACACCAATCCGGTTATTGAGGCGGCAAAGCTCCGCGCGCGCGATGAGGTGTGTGCAGAGCCTCGGTCCATCAGCCCCCCTTCCTTTGTTGTTCTCACCTAACTCAGAAGTCTCTCTGCATCTATAGCAAGAGATGCAAAACCGACTGCAGCAGATTCAGTGGAACCATCAGATATTCAACGACGAGATTGAACCGGAGCATGAGGCAAAGCACATGCTGACCTGCGCCTGCGACATCCACCAATACAAGATCCGCAAGCAGAACCGCGTGGCAGTGCTGAAGATGTGGTCCGAAGCCGTGATGTATCCCGGTGAGGACCCAACCCACTACGCTCTCTTTTTATGTGTGGTCGTTGTCGAGACGGGCGAACAACTAACATAGCAGATGGGGGAACAGGTGAGAAATACTACCACGACTGCTATTACTCCCAGCAGATATGGAACAACAACCCTTACACCCGAATCATCACGCCGTATGGCCCGGTAGGTCGCATACGCCAGAAGCCGGTAGCCCGATACCACGCCCGGTGGCTGGTAGAAACCATTCGTCTGAATTCCAGCCTCAATGCTACTGCGCAGAGGATTGCGAATCAATACGAGCCGACAGAGAACATCTGGGAGGTGGAGGATGAGCCGGTGGCCGCGAACGACGGCGATGGCTCGGACACGGCGCACCATCGATCCGACTCGCTCAAGCCGTCGATTTTGACCCAGATGCGCAAGTCATTGTCCCTCCGGTCGTCTGAGGAGCGGGAAGCTGCCAGGCAAGCGAAGCGGAGGGAAGACTATCGCGAGCTGCGCGACACAATCTTGGCGGAAGAGGCGGGGCGATGGCCCGACCCCGAATCCCGCCGCATTGTCACCGAATACCAGGAACGCCTAGGGTTGACGCGGCGCATTGCGGGCCTCCGTGTGCACCGCCCAATGCAGTATCTCCACCTCCTGCGCGCCGGCTACTTCGAGCCAATCCCGGTCGCGTGGGCAGAGCAGAACTCCAACCCGCTCAAGTTTCGAATCGAGGCGGCCGAGGGATGGCGTGGAATTACACCCACCTGGCGTGGGTACGAAAATACGGCCGAGGAGCGGTTGTACTGGGTCCTGAATCATCGGGTTGAGTCCACTAACGGGTCTGAACTGAGACAGTGGCTCAAACCGGACGTGATATCCGCGCTCGAGATGGCGCGAACGCGCATGGCCACTGCTGTAGACCTGCCGCCCGTCTACGAGGCGCTGGACGATATCTGTCAGACGCAAACCCCTACAGCCGTGGGCTACTCGCGCCAGGTGATGCCGTCCCCATTGCGGGCTATCGATGCGCCTGAGTTGCCGACGGACAATACAATGATCCTCCTGGACGTGTCGGGATCGATGGACTTTGACCCCGTGCGACCGTCCTACGAGCAATATATGGTCACCCGCTATGAGCGGACAATGCAGCCCAAGAACAAAGGTATGGGACCCCCCACCCCATCCATGTAATGATATACAAGTTTTCCCCTTATCCTAATCTGCCCTCCACCCAGATGTCGCCAAAGCAGTGATCCGCCGCTTCACGGACGCGCTCGCCACCCATGACCAGAACCGCGAGGGCTACCAACTGGTGACCTTCGCCAACAAAGCCGCCTACATGGGCTACATCAACCACCGGAACTTCGCCTCGGTGTGGAGCCAGATCACCGTGGGGGGCGGCACGCGCGTCATGGCGGGCTGGCAGCAGGTCAAGGACCTCCATTTCCAGCGGCACGCGGGGTTCGCGACCTACCACGCGGTATACGGATGGCAAGCAGGACCCCAGATGCCGATCCTCCGGCTCCTGCTCCTGCTGGACGGGGAGGCGACCGACATGGATGAGTTCGAGCTGGAGCTGCTCAGCCTGTCATGGGTCCACGTGACGATCTTCCTGATCGGGGCCGACGGGTGTCCGCATCACCACCGCCATGCCAACGAGCTCCAGCGCATCAGTGAGGTCAACCCACACGTCGCGTTCGTCGACGCGCAGGGCAACACCCCGGAGCGGTATGTGACGCATGAGCTGCTGAAGCGGCATCTCGGGTACGAGGTGACCCTGTCGGAGTTTGAGGAGTGGGAACGGCATGCTCCGCCCGCTTATGAGACGTCTGTTTGAGAAGGAGTGAGAGAATATGTCCTATGTAACGGATTATCTTCTTGGGGGCGCTGTCACCGCCGCACAGAACTTTTCACTCGACGCGCTGGTTTTTACAGGCTGCAGGATGCTGCGCTCAGTAACCCGTATGGGAGCTCTCTGTTACCATGCCTTACTAGATGCTCACAAGAATATTCCCAGCCCGTTAGTCAGAACATACATGTTGGTGTTCCTGTTTCAACTGTCTGACATGATGTGACAAAAGCATAGTGTTGAATAACCAGCGGCGTACATCTCTACTTCACAAACCATTCTCACTTGTCATGAAAATATGCTCAGCTAGAAAGAGGATCATGCGCAATATTGCCAAACCAACTTGTATACATAAGGGAGCGGAGTGAGCGTTGTTTACCTGGTTTTGGGTTACTCATGAAATGACGTCATCGGATGTCAATCCCACGATGATCGGGGGAAAAAAAACCCCTCCCGAGATTTTACCAGCTCACATCAATGTCCGACCAACCCATACCTAAGAACTACCAAACCTTGCCCAGTGGGGTCGGGCCCTGCCGGTAATCATGCCCCCCACAACAGAGCATTATAGTCCTCGTCAACGGTCTCCCGTGATCAAAACGCGCATGAGAAGGGGTACCCGCAGCTGCATTGCCTGTCAGTATGCACGGCCTATGGCTCTTGGAATCACAGCTTATGCAACCAAAACCAACCAGGCAGGAAACGAAAGGTTCGGTGTGTCTTCCAGTCCGACAAACCTGACTGTTGTATACATTGCTTAAGGCGCAATTCTGTGTGTATTCCGCAAGCCCTGGCACCGGGCCAGAGTCAACCCACGACCGATGGATACCATGAGCACGAATCTCCACTTGTGACGGCTTATCGTTCCCTGCAGAGGCGGTTGAAAGCCCTGTTGCCCGCACCGACTGTTCCCTTAACAACAAGACAGCAGGCACAAGCCATAGCCACCTCTACCGCACCTGAGGGGGGTAGACTTCTTAGGGACGCGGAATGTGCTCCGATTATGAAACTCATCGAAAATGAAATGGTGGGTGAATGTCAACCGACAAAGGCCTGCTGTGTAATCTCTTACCAAGAGATAGGGTGATAACTTTCTCATCACCGACGATGCAAGGGATGAACACCACCCGTCTCACAAGGAGCGCTCCAATGCTAGCCCCGAGATCTCCTCCAAACATACAGAGGCCTTGCGGGGTCTGTATGCTGCATTGCCGACGGTTCTCAACCTCCAAGATATTTTAGTCAAGCAAAGCCAATGGTGGGAATCCTGGCGTGATGCGTTCGGTCTCTCGTGGGGTGAGGAAACAGACAGGACTCTCGAAGGTTTCGCCATCCGTGCTCTTCGCTCTGAGGATCCCTGCTTACTAGGCAGCCTCCTTGTGTGCTTGGCCCTGGGAACCGGCGCCTTCGGGACTTATCTGTCGGCCGTCGAACGATGGATTCTTTATGACGATGACCTTGCTGGTTGCGAGCATGGGCTGGAATGCCTGATGGGGTTAGGACTCTGCCACTTCAGCGCAATGCAGCACCATCGTGCCTGGTCGGTTTATCGACGAGCAAATACCCTCCTCCAGCTACATGGTATTCATCGGGCACACAGAAAATCAGAAAAGCTTGATGGGATCTTCTGGCAACTCTTCCACGCCGACCGATGGCTCAGTCTGATGATCGGTCTTCCTTACTCGGTGCCAAACGATCTTTGTGATCTCTACATTCCTCCGTCGAACCCGGGATCCTTCATCACGTTTCACCATCGTCATCTTGCCATTTTGACCAGTCGAGTCATTGATTGTGTACAAGCCACTAGTCCACCTCCTCTATCCATGATTTCTGCAATTGACGAACAAATTGATGCCGTGGCCGCCCATCTCCCGCCGCAGTACCTTGATCTAACTCATATATCCAATCTGGAAGATAGGAGAGAGAGGTACGCCCGTATTTACCGACTCACGCAGGTCTATCAGCTTAAAGCGTACCTGCATCTGCCGCTCTTTCTTCAGCGCTTAGATTTACCTAAGCGCAGGTATGGGCGGGAAATATGTGCGAACAGCTGCCGCTGCTACTTGGAGGCATTCCTCTTGCTCTGTGACGATGACCCTCAGAGAGCAGGCACAGATAACAGCATTAAACTCACCGGATTCTCGGCGTTTATTGCGGCATTGACACTACTCCTAGCTATTCTGGACGACACCCGGGGCACCACCAGCCCAGCGGGTGTTTCATCGGAAAACAAACAATCCGATGAAACTCTGATCAAGAGAACGATGAAGGCGTTGGAGGTCTGCGCAGCAGGCAGTATGGATTCTTTGTGCGGTCGTTGCCTCACAGCCTTGAATGGCTTTGTTACAGTTTGTCACGAGGCAGCAGGCAATACAATTCACAAGGTCGATCTGCCTTATTTCGGGGTCCTGTCCATCATGCCCAAGTCTCATGGCTCCGGCCATGCCTCCCAGAACTCCTCGCTTCAGGACAACCCATTTTTCGGCTTCCCGGATCCGCTGGATGACATCTTCTGGAGCTACGAGGGTCCATTCGCGAACTACGATCTTCCAATTTCAAACCAGTTCTCAACGCTTTTGGGTGGTGTCTGAATATTGTATACCTTGACTGTCTAGACTATCTTTTTGAAAATATTACAAGAGTGGTCTTGCAATACAGGTTCGGGTACTCGACGAGTTTACAGGTACCCTCTTACTAGTTTTTCAGTCCCTTGGTGTCTCAATGCTGCCTGGATCGAGTACAATTTCCACGAACTATGTTTCTCGCCGCGTTGTAGATGAAGATAGTCTTATACACACACACACACACACACACACACACACACACAGATTTCCAGACTGCCTATCTAAGGGTTCATAGCAAGCCCAAATCCCTTGCATCGATGACGAGCGACTTCTCCAGCTCGTCTTCGAAGCTCGGCATGGTGGGTTGCCAGCCCAGGAGCTTCCTGCCGCGCAAGGCGATTCCACGCGAGTCCACCCCGATCATGACCTTCAACCAAGGCAGGATACTCTCGCTCTCCTCGGGGGTCACGGCCTCGACCGTGGGCGAGGCGACGAGCCCCTTGGCGTAGAGGATGCGAGCCGCGAGCGCGAGCATCTCGCGGTTGACGTAGAAGCCGTTTTCGGCCAGGTAGTACCCTTGATCGTTCCAGGTCGCGTTGCCGCCGCCACTGGCGGCCGCCTCGCCCAGCCGGAGGTACAGCTGGCTGAGGTCTTGCACGTGGATGTTGTGCCAGATGTTGTCCCCCTTGCCGACGGTGACGACCCGGCGGTGCCGGAGGAAGGCCTCGAATAGCGGGGCCGACTTCGTCTTGACCGGGCCGCGCCCTTGCCCGTAGATCACCGCCGGCGCGACGATCGCCGTCCGCACGCGGGCCGGATCCGCCGCCAGGACGACCTTGTCGACGCGGCGGTGCGGCGCCTCGTCGGGCAGCGAGATCAGTTCGTCGACGTGCTCCCAGTCGTCGTACTGCTTGTCGAAGCGCTCTCCGTACTTGCCCGTCGCGAGGGTCTCGGTGGCCAGCGCAAAGGCTCCGGATGTGTGAATGTAGTACCCGGGGCCGCCGCCATCGGCGGCGAATCGACGCCGGCGGCTGAGGCCGCGCACGATCGCCTGCGCCGAAGGAACATGCTCATCGCTCGCGGCCGAGTGAAAGACAATGTCCGCGGCCGAGGCTTCCGTCTCGAGCAGGTCCGCGTCATCGGTCGTGCCATGGACCAGCCTCACCTGCGGGTAGGCTTGCTGGACTTGGGCGCCTTTATCTGGCGACCGCACCAGACAGCTCACCTCCCAGTCGGGATGTGCGTGGGCAATACAGTATAGTATGTCGCCCCCTATAAAGCCTGTCACGCCGGTGCTGCGGTATCAGGCAGGTCAATTTGAGTTCGTATGCAAGCGTCTAGGGTTGTCAGGGTCTTACATGAACACTTTCGGGTTCATTTTCCGCGGAGCAATCTGTCTTGATACCAACAGAAATCGAGATTTTAGAGGAGAAAGAAGAAGAGGGGAAACTGAGAGGTAAGAAAATGGCAAGTTTAAGGCCTTCCTTGAATATAGCTACCAGTAGTACCTTACTTAGAAGTCAATCTATAGCCTCCCCCCTGATCCGAATTGACTGTCGTCCGAAGAGGCAGGTGAGTCTTGGTCCGAGCTTGGGGCAAAATCACGTCACATTTCGCACCAATTCCGAGCTCAACCAATCAGATCCTTTTCTTCGTCCGAGGCAGCCCTACTCCCAAAAAAAGGTACGTCCGAGCCTTCACTGCACTGCACCTGCAATTTCACCTATATAGAGTACTACCTACCTACAGGTAGCTAGTACCTACCTAGTAAGCACATACTCTGGTTGAAGTGATTGAAGAGCACTGTTGGATCGGTTCTCTCTCCCTCGACCTCTCAACTCCCTCCATAACCATTTCGTCCACGGCCGGGGGCTAGAATCTTTCGATTTCCACTGGCTTTTGCTTCTAGCATCATCTGCAGGGATGGCTGAGAATCTTCGCCGCGAGGATGTTCAGATCAGTGAACGACGGCCTCTCCACTGCGCCGATCGCACGTCAGCGGCCAGCCTCGAGCCATACTGGCCTTTAGGCCCCATGGACCACCTTGTCTTCCCTTCCGTTCCCATTGAAGTGGTGTTCGTCTACGAAAATCCACATGCGAGTTCGGCCTTGCCGTCGTCTTCCCTCGACGAGCTTCTGTCCACCCTCAGACTCGAGCAAGCGCTGTCTCGGCTCCTGGACTACTATCCGCACCTGACCGGCCGTCTGCACTTCTACCCCGACAGCAGAGCACCCGGCATCTCTCGCCTCGGCACTGGAGCCGAGCTGTTTGTGGCGGACTGTGTCCTGCGGCTCGATGATCTCGCCGCGCCGGGTCGAGGCAATGGCCGGATTCTGATGCCGAGCTTGCCGGACTGTGGGAATGCTCTGACACCCCCCTTTGATCCTACGCTCGAAGGCGTCTGCCGCGACCCTATCTTCGCCGTCCAGCGTACGCGGTTTGCTTGCGGCGGCGTCGCGCTCGGGGTCCGCCTGCACCACATCGTCTGTGATGCCTCCGGGTTTTTCCAACTGGTCCGACACCTCGCCGAGATCTACCGCAAACTGGCAACCGCGCAAGGACCGGTCCTCCTCTCCACTCCGCCCGAGATCCGTTCGTTCCTGCGGGATCCCGCGCTCCTGTCCAATGCGGAGCGGCAGGCCGCGAGCGCGTTCCGACCGTCCCTGTTCCACTTGGACGAGAGCAACGGTGCCGGGGCCGGGGGTCCAGGCCCGGAGGCCGAAGCGTTTGAGGCCGGTCCCATCGGTCCGATGCCGACGGGACGCGTCACTGGCCGTGTGTTGCGCTTCACGGGCCCTCAACTGCAGGAGCTGAAGGAGCGGGCGACGGATCCTCGGGGCAGCACGGGCTGGGTCTCGACCTTTGAGGCCCTGTCGGCATATCTCTACCAGCGGGTCTATCGGGCGCGAGTGCAACTGATGCACGACCGCGGTGAGGTTCCGGCCTCCGAGATTCCTGCCTGCCTGTCTCGCGGCTTCTTTGGCTCCATCGAGCTCCGGGGACCCACGCGTCTCAACCTGCCAGAGCACTACTTTCCCAATGCGGTGGCCCCGCTCATCCTCTCCGACCCGCCGCATGAGTTGCTCATGGACGGCCCGCTGTGGCAGGTCTCGGCCGCTCTCCATGCCGTGGTGCGGTCGTTCGACCCACACCACATGGAGGAGGAGCTCAAATGGATTGCCGTGCAGCCCGACAAGAGCCGAATCAAGGTCCGATTCCGCTTCGGGGGGAACTTCACCGTCAGCCAATGGAGTAAGCACAGCATGTACTGTGGGATGGATTTCGATGCTGATGAGGGCGGCAATGCGCTCGCACCCGTGCTGGTCTCCCCCCCGTTGACTGATATCTCTCGCGTGGATGGTCTGGCATTCATCCTGTCGACGGAGGAAGAGCTGCACCGAGCAACTCAGCACGAGGGGTCCCGGCAGCGTTCCCCGCCCTCGTTGGATGTCAATCTGACTCTCATGGAGCACCTGTGGCCAATTCTTGCTGCGGATGAGCAATTCCGGCAGTATTGTTGCGGAGAATCCCCCACGCAGCAATAAAAGACTTTTCTTTTCCTCAAAATAGAAAGTCTCAGAGGTTCTAGTCATAGAATTTGTGACATTGGATCGTATGTACTTTGCAGAAACACTGAACCCGTCTCATTGCAGTTCCTGTCCTCATCGAGCTTTCGAAATGCACGTACCGACACGGCTGCGCCAAACGTATGTATTCCAAGGCAATCAAAGAAAATCCAAATCGATTTAAGATCGGTTAACGTAGTGAAGCTTCCTACAGGTGTTAGTTATGTCGGCGCTTGTTCAAGAGCGAGGGCCTGTTCTGTACGAAATGGTGAAACCAGGTAGCCGTAGACCTTGGCCAGAGCTGAGCTCCCTGCCAGAGTCGGCTGGTTCTCGTTACTACTGCTCATTCAGTCTGAAGTGAGATAGTTTGATTCGAGATGTCCTGGCAAGTTTCGCAGTTTCGGGGGTGTGCGTCTAAACATGAGGGCCGACACTCATGGCCAGCGCCATCTGCGGGTATTTATGCAACCCTGGCCGAGCGGTGTGATCTTGCATCCACGTTCTGAGAAGGTTCTCATATGCACCATGCATGGAAGAGCCCTGAGGAAGAAGGTTACTTCTCTATTGGGTTAGACATCATGCAGGTGTATGACAGGGCCAATGAACAGAAAGTGCAAATCTGGTTCTGTGGGGCGTCGCTGCGCGGTACGGGACATCGTGGCTACGAGCGCACCACTTAAGCCCCGATATCCGTGCTAATCTCCGATTCTTATCGGACATTCTAACTCACGTTATGGTCAATCAGATGATGAATTTGTGATTTAGCAAGCCTCCAATAAGAACAACCGGGCCATCCTAATGGCATCTTTGTGCATTTGTCAATCACTCTTCGTATTTCAGTACTATGTTATTGATAACACAGTGAAGGATACAAAAAATATCTGTTTTCCTTCATGGTTCCACTCTAGTTCCATGGTATATATCGGCTCTCTGTCAAGTACGTGCTCTCTTTTTGTCGGTGCAATATATGATGCGTGTTGGACTTTTCTCGCAAGGCTAAAAGGCCCGAAGTCATACATATATTGCTCCTTCTTTTGGGCTCAGGAAAACGAGACTTAGCTCAATTATAGGAGATTGACTCCAAACCACAGCATGTGGATCTCATACTACCACCCACCGGATATCACAAGTTTTATCATATTTTTCTATGCGGTACTCTCCAACCTTATACAAAAAAGTTTCATAAGAGGGGGGAGAGAGAAAAGAAGAAAGCAGACCTCCATTTCAAGGGTGAGGAGAGCCCAGGGAGGGGGAACCCCCCTCAAGAACACACGACAAACCCATCCGTGCCCGCAAGGCTCGACTCCACTGTCTCATGTATCATCACACCGCAGTAGATCAATTCCTCGTTGCTCCCTTCCATGTACACGACTCGCATCGGGGTCTCCCAATTGGTCCCCATGGCTTTCTTTTTCTCGTCCTTGGACCACGCCTTCCTCGAGGCTCCGGTCCAGTAGACCGGGTACTCCAGCAGCTTGCTGTCACTGTTCTTCGGCTGGTCGTCACACTCCTGGACGCCCCAGTTCAGGGCGTTGAAGTTCTGGTACTGGTGCGGGTAGCCGCTCTTGGTGGTTGTACCGAAGCCCCCGGTCTTGGCTTGAGCCTCGGCGGTTGCGGTGGCTATCTTGAAGCTTTTGACCGTACTCTTATTTGTTTTGGGAGTGCAAGTGATAGTGCCCTATCATAGACATAATTCCATGTCAGTCATTGTGAAGAGTGTGTGAAGTTGAGAAGGTAAAGAAAGAAACAGTTGCATCAGAACTTACGCTACGTGCTTCCAAGATGTTGAGGACATCGGTGCTTTCCTCGTATTCTCTAGTGTCGATTCGCCGTTTGTTGTTCCTCTTAATTCCCACAAAGCCATTCTCACCGGACTCTCCGGTGAGAGCTGACAGTACCGGGGCGGCAAGAAGAGAAAGCGCGAGTATGTCTTTGATCTGCATATCGGGCAAATGAATGAATGTGTATATTAACAGATGCGTATAGTATAGGAGTGAATGATTAAGAAGGGCTGTTGATCTGTCTGGTCGTGTAGGGAAGAAGGTCGTTCAGAGAAAGAATCTTGCCGGCTTTATAGCTCGTTGTTCCCGTAGCAGAAAGCTACTGACCATCATCGGAGCGAGGTTATACTGTACTCCTCAATGCTTGCCTTCTGGAATGTAACTAGTAAGCGAGACATGATGTCTCTGATACCTACATTAGCACTACCAACACAAGCAGCTCAGTTCGCCAATAAAAACACAGACTGCTTGTTATGCGTTACGGAATTAGCTTCGTGGGAAGAGATTATATCCTACTGGAAGTGTTTTGGCATCTATATCAGACAGACTAGACTTTCATTATACGACACTCCTGCGTTTCTATTGGAGAGTTCGTCTGCATGAAAAGCTGAGGTGATTTCTGATGCTTGTATGGGGGCAGAATGATCAGAGACTGGCAAGGGCGATCTGGGGCCAAAGACCCCAAGCTTGGGGGCGCTATCCCACGCAAAGCTCGAATGATCCTCCTTAAAGAGATTTAGACAACCACAATGTCATTTGATCTGACTCATCTGAAAGATTGTTTGATAGAGTCATGCTTCTTATAGGCCTGTGCACGCCTAGGCCTGTTCATTGGCTCGACCGCGGGCAAATCCGACCGGGAAGGATAGCCCTAACGGCAAGCAAGCTGTAAGTTATTCACTAGTGCTTACCATGTCTAAGCCACGCCACAGCCAGAAAATAACCCCCATCAACCCACTTCCAGCTGCTCTTCGATTTGTGTCCATAGTCTACTTTTTCCCTCTTTCATACTTCCCGAAAATCCAGAGCGGCAACCTCACCTTGCAATGTCTTCTCCACAAAGCACAGAGAACCCCGGTTTCGATACTGTCCTTGACTTCAACATATTCGAGCACCACGATGATGAAGAAGACCTCTTTTATAAGAATAAACTGGTCGCAATTGTTGAGGGTGAAGTCACACCCAAACAGGCTGCAATAGAAATAGACACCTTCGTCACGCACGACTCGGAGCGGTTATACAAACTGCACCGGGCGTATCATTTTTCGCCCGAAGACTTGCCCGACGAGATTCGTGGCCAATTACCATTACCTGCTGACAGAGATGAGAGAGAGCTGGGAATCCACTGTCCGAATCCCGGAGGACATATCGAAATGTTCATGCACTGGGTTTTCCGACTAGGCTCGGCCTTCCCGCCCGGCCATGTCGGCCAAGACCGCCTGGTCGCCTTTCTAGAGGCGCTGCGTGATCTACCAAGACATGAAATTGTCACTATAGTATCACCCTCGGTAGCATCGTCCTCGGACGATCAAATCGAGCAGAACATGTACACGACTCTAGAAGTGTGGCCGATGGGGGGTGATTGGTTGCTCCTGCAGATGGCGGCTCATTATGAAGAACAGGGTATTCCTTCTTTTTTGTTCCCCCTCCGATCAATTCCCTATCTTTCTGCCTAGCTAGATCAAAGTAAGAACTCCTGGCTAACCTCCGTCTCTCAGTCTACTTATACCGCCTTTATGCGGCTACGCGACTGCCCCCTACCGAGATAGATCTCCGGCTGCGGAACTTCCAGTCTGCCATCGCGCGCATGACGGCACTGAATCTGGTTGATTGCGGATGGCTCTCTTCGTTGGAGGGCATTCTTCCTTCGCACCCCTGGTACCCTGATCTGAATGATCCCGAGAGTCAAGGGTCTGGCAAGGATCAGGGGTTTCGATGGCTTGCTGGTTGGATCATTGCAGGTGTGCAGTGGCTGCTTCGTGCTGAAGTGGGGCGTTATGTCTATCAACAGTGTCGGAAGAGGGAGAAGATTGTCGAAAGGTCGGAGATGTGGAGTATGGAGCGGTGGCAGCAGTGGAAGGACCAATTTGCATTCGCCGCAAATGAGGTACGGGTTGGCGTACATGCTCAGGAGCTGGCACGGTTGGCGCTTGAGAAGATGACTGAGTATGAGGGTGGAGGTGCTACTGCGGGGGGAGATTTGTGAGGTATCTCGATATGAGCAGTAAGGGTCGGCAAAGTGCACTACCATGTCAAACCACACCTTTGATGCATTGAGTTCTTACATATTTTTCGTCTTATGTCTGTGGAGGTAAGTTGCCTTCGAGCCTTTCTTAGGACTTAAATTAATATCTTCTTTATACTCTTACATACTGCGTCATGGCCGCCTCTAGCTTTATTTCCGTAGATATGGTAAATAAGTATAATTAACTCTAAGACAAATTGATGATTACAAACTAAAATCTTGGACACCTGTCTCTGGAGACCTCTTTGACCTAGGTGGTCGGAGTACTCAGCCCTCTCGCGCCGCATCTCTCGCGCCGCGCAATAATGCAATGCCGTCGACATCCTCCTAACTTTTTCGAGCTCGAATAGCCTTATGCCTCCCACAGAGAGAACTCACACTCACTCATTGATGCCACTCCACAAACAATGTAATGACCTCCTAGATATCAGTGCCGCATCTTCCCCCCCAACAGACAAACCGGAAGCCAATGAAACTCCCCTCTCTCTTCTTCTTCATCTCTGGGCTGTTTCCGCATGACATCCTCATGCAACGTCACCAGCCCGGCCAACCACTCCTCCTGACTCGGCACCGAAGGCGCCACCGCCCGTAGCTTATCCAACACAGCACTGCTATTCTCCAATGCCAACATGAAGGTATCCGTGGCGAGGGGAATGAGCTGTGGGGTCGCCCAGGGGATCTGCTGCCGGCACTCGACCACCTCCAATGTCTCGGCATTGTCGTCTAAGACAGTGGTTTGGATGTGGTGGGCGAGGCTCTCGAGCCATCTAGAAGGTTCCCATATCAGTCTTGATAAATAAATTCTCTTGAGGATAATTTACGGCATAATGCAGAGTACCGAGGTAAGGGCCGAGAAGCATTCAAATGAAACCAAACGGAAGAGAATCTCACCGGAAATCATGCCCGGTCACCACCGTCTGCCGGTTCATCAATTCCCGGAATCGCTGAGCCGGAAGACCACGCTGCACGATACTGCCAAATCGAGCGTCTTCCCATTGGATATAGCCACCTGGTTCTGTTCGTCCTTTCGTGTTAGTTTCTTTGCGTCCTTGTTGAATGTTTTTTTTTCTGCATGATTTTCTTTCTTGTTTTTCTTTTTCTTGTTCGCCTGAATCCAAAGTAATATGAACATACTCAGCAATCTCGAAGCATGCCGAATCAACGCACTCGGATCGTTGTCGCGGATAATGAAGGCCCACATGCGCAGATGCACCACGTCGAACTGACCGATTAGGGCTTCCGGGATCGTCGGGCTGAGCGAGTCGAGCAGCTCGAAGCGCACATTCGCGGGCCAATACTCCTTGGCCGGAAAGTGCGTGTCGGCAATGTCGTAGGCGACGATGCGAGCGTCTGGGGAAAGGTTGGGAGCAAGTTCCAAGGGCCCAGATTCTGGATTCTGTTTAGTTTTGAGGAGGCTAGGCTTTGGGGAAGACGAAGAAAGGTTCCTTACCCCGTTCCGGCTCCAATATCGGCTATCGCCATTCCATCTTTGCGGGGAATCTCTGGGTGCAGGAGATATTTCGTGTGCAGCTGCCACAGGAGGTGTTGCGCGTCGAGGCTGAAAAGTTTGTGGGAATTAGCTGGGAATTATCAGAGGAGAATAGTGGATAAGAAAGAATAGATATTATGAGTGGGTGTAGGCCTACCGAACTGCTTCAGATCGATCGCGTCGCAAGAGATAGGTGGTGGGGGAAGGGGTCGTCATGGTTAGATCATTTACTGTTGCTCTAAGAACCTTGGATTCTGTCAGTCGGAGGAGGGAAGTGAAGGAATCTTTCTCCTTCTTAAAGAAGAAATAACCACATACAATACATAAACTTTGTAAACCCGATACATCCGCAGTAGCCTTCAATCTCGGGTAGGCACTCCGTAACATTGGATTGCCGATCGACCCCCGACTAGTTTTCTAGCTAGTGCTTAACCTGACACCGCACCCAAACCCCTTATCACGATGGTGCCATGTCACCATTGTGGGACGCGGTCTTAGTCTGCACCAAATAGTCTTGTTGGACATTGATCCCCGCTTGCATCGGCACCCCGGCCCCGTAGTGTTCATCCTCCTCTGTAAACAGCCGCCATTAACCCTTGCCGACGGATTTCGATCGGCTGCTGGGCCACGATCTGCTCTTGCCCGCCTGGAGACTGAACAGAGCGCTCGGCAACCCCATCTGGGTTCGGAGATATGTGTACAAAGGTCGCAGGCATTGGAGGCACGCTGGTGGTTGTGAACATCACCCTCCGGGCTTAGCCAGCGTAGGAGCGAGGGGGAGAAAGGTGTGTATGTAGGCAGTAGACTTATCAGCAACTGTGCCAACATTCAACTCGACACACGTCCAGATCAGGTACTGTACAAAGTTGCAGGTAATGTCCTCCGAGCTCAGGTCGACCCTCAGCAGGCACAAGCCGGATTATGGTAGCGATGCAGTCAGCGCTTAGCGCCCCCCTTCCCCTATCCCCCAAAACCCCTCATCAAATTCGGTAACCACTCTGGAACAACAACGTACAATCCACCCACGAGGAAGATTAACGTAACCACGACCTTCTGCATTCGGTTGGTGTGCAGTTGCCAGATCGGTTCTAGCGGAATAGCCAGTATACACAGATCTGTGACCGTGTCTGGGATGGACTTGCCCAGAAAATAATCCCGGCTACTGATCCAACATTTGGCGGGAATAGATTTACCCCAGTAACCCTGCAAGGGGATGCACTGGAGGCAAACAATCAGAACCTGGCGGCACGAGACAAAGGAAAAAGGGATTGGCTGATCAGCACGCAAGTCGATGAAAGGATCATGACATACACAAACGAGCGCCCAGGCGGACACAACCACGGCCACTCCCACTGTAGCGTGCATAACATAGGGAATTTGAAAGACCCCTCGGTGCGATAACACATTGAAAACTTGATAGCTACCGTGGTGGCCACATATCCAAATTCTGCAATGACCAGCGCTTTAGGAAAGGTCGGGACGGAATCAGCGGGGGCCACCCATACATGTAGCCCTAAACCATGTTGGGTATCTGTACGAAGGTGATGGATGAGCAAACAGTAATTTGTAGAAGTAAGATAGCGGAATGAGAAAGCCTACTCCAGGCACAAGGTAGCAGGGACAGAATTTCCCCGAACACCCGTAGTCTACGAAGTTGGAATTTCGTCGTATCAAATGGAATTGTAAGGAAGAAGGGGCATTCTATAAAACAGTGATGAAAAAACCACTCAATCATCCCACGACGTGGTCGCCCAATGCAGTCGGGCTGGGACGGTGATGGTGCATGGGCGATTTGTGCAATTTACGCAGTACCCAAGTCTCTAGAAAGATCAAGCTGGATGGGGAGAGTTGATATCGGAATATTTATGCACCGAGTGTGACCTTCTTCCTTTGTTTTCCCTTCTTTTTTCTTCAGGAGGACCTAAACAAGTGAAACTCTGTAAAGAGGGACCACAGTTTACATGGATACGGTTTCGGGCAGGCGTAATAGCTTCAGCTTGAACACGTTCATGTAATATCTCCAGTCTAAATCTTGATGGATGTCCAGATCTCGACTAATAAGTATATACAGTCTGAGACACTAAGTGAAAATACAGTTGTTTTTACTGATTATGTCATTGATTAGTCCTAGAAGATTATGATTCAAGCTTTTATCCTGTATTAAAGAATAAATCATGTATCCATACCTGCTCTAGAAGCTCTTTTATCATTTTTCTCGGACTTAGAGTAGCTTGAAGTTATGTCAATCAAGTCTTAACAGCTATTTCTTATCTACTTTTTGGTGCTGCTTTTGTGATTATAGCAGCTATATCCATGATATCTTTAACAGATTCTATAAGTTTCTAGTAGAGTATTCAAAGACTATCCACTATTCTGTAAATAGGCTAGTGGCGGCCGACGAACAAAGCCGACAATCCCGTGACCCAACAATTACAATTGAAGCAGTGAATCCGGTAAATCCTATGCAACTGACTCGACCCCTACTGTCTACCGTGCATCATCATCATCATCATCATCATCATATCCGTCATCCCAATTTATCAATTATCATTCGTTCTGGAAATCCCTGCAAGCAACCGCAATGGCGGCGGCCGATATTCCTACAAAGGCCGCCAATGTATGCCTCACCTGCAAGATTCGGAAGAAACGATGTGACAAGTCGCTGCCGAGTTGTCGCTACTGTGCTGAGTACGCTTGTTTCAAGGACACGCCCCACTAGAAACTGGATTGACTCACTGAAACCAAACCCGCCTTCAGCCATGATATACCCTGTCGCTATCAGACCCCTACGCCTATTCGAGTTCGACCGCACGCCGGTCCTGTGCTTGCTTCCTCTGCCATTGGTTCCTTTGGTACCAGTGCCTCGACAAGATCACCGCTCAATAGCCTCGCGTCCGTCCCTCAGCTCCCCAACAATGTTTTAACCCTGACCTGCACCTCTGAATCCGCACTGTACAACCAGGCTCAGCGAGTCCTCGAAACCACGGGGCTGTATCTCGATGAAATCAGCGTCCGCTACTTTCAAGGGATCCACACTTTCGTTCCCCTCGTTTCCCGACGACTATTCCACGCTCAGCTTCTCACAATCGGAGCAAAGCGCCAAACAGATTTTGCTTTGCTGGTACTCTGCATGGGACTACTTACCTATTCGGCAGAGTCGCCCGATTCTCCTCCCGCTGTGCAGCGAGGCCATCGCGTCGCAAATCAAACGCTCTACGTCGCCACCAAGTCCCTCCTAGCGCAGGCCCAAGCCGTGTGTGCGCCTTCCCTCAGGCTTATCCAGGCCGGCGTGCTGCTGGCGGTCTACGAGTATGCCAGTGGGTGTCCAGAAAAGGCCTTTGTGACGATCGGCAGCTGTGCCCGCATGGCGTATGCGGCCCGGCTCCGATCATCGCCCTCGCTGACTAGCACCGCCCCCCTACGGTCCGATTGGAATGCCGAGGAGGAGGAAGTCAATACTTGGTGGGGTATCCGTATATGTGAGCGGTATGCTTTGTCTCCTCCTCCCTCTACTTCCTCCAGTCATCCTGTTCGAGAAGAAAGAAATAGAAATAAAATCAGCCTGCTGAAAGCAACCATAGCACATTCTTATGTGAGCTCCCCGTGATAGAGCAACCGCTGGGATCGATGATGCCCACCCGCGAGGATCGTCTTCCCCTCGAATCTAGCGTTCTAGACCTAGGAAGTACGACCACGGCGCTTGCACCGCACGTCATGGTCCACGCTCTGAGCGCCCTGCAAGTGGGTGGCTTCGGCCGCGCCGCCCAAGCGGCCTGGCTGCTCGACAACGTGCTCGAAGGACTGCTGCTGACGAATCCGGAACGCAAACACGCGCATCTGACGGACTGCGACCGGTCGCTGCAGTCCTTCCTGGCGATAGTGATGCAACAAATGCAACAGCAAGCGGACAACAACTACGGCGTCTTCTGTGTTGCAATCGCGCTGACGATCCGGTGTGTCTTGCCTGCCTTACTCTTTCCTCTATTTGGCTACTTTCTCGGGGATCTAACCCGGATCTTTAGTACATTATTCCTTCTTCACTGGCACCTCCTCGAGCAACGTGCCGAAGACTCCCCCCCGGGGCTTTACAACCCTGCCAACAGTTCCCATTCGGCCTTGGATACGGTTACCAAGATGGTCATCGACATCTGCGCAACCCACGAGAATCTGTCGTTTCACCAGATCGGCCAGCTTCCTCCGAGTTGTCTGTATATCATCCGCGCGGCACTGAAACATATCAATGACTGCCAATCTGCAAGGCCCGATCCACGGCTGTATACTTCATTGAAGCAATTTGAGGCTCGGTGGGGTGCCTCGCCGGGTGGGGCCACTCGATCTCCCGTCGTTCAAGAGTGATCCCTCACTTATCCGATAGTTTCCTTGTTCCCAGCCGTCCAAGTATTGACGGACAAAATATTCATGGACAACAAATTCCCTCGTCGAGCAAACTATTCGAATTGGGCATGTCTGGGTTGGGAGTCTATAGGCCATTACTGGTGTATTCCTTTACCAAAGATATAGTGTGTAATACCTACCAACCAGGCTGTACTAAAGTTCAAAGGCAATCGAACGCGGGGGTATACCCGCGAGACCCGCCGCCGTCGGCCGCTGTCGGCCGCCGCTAACTTCCAAGTTCAAACGTAGCCCCGCCGAGTGGGGAGAAGCACGGCAAAGCCCTAAGAAAAGGATCAGAAACCTCCCCCCGCCTCCCGGCAGCACTTCATTGCATGCCCGCAGCCCGCTGCTTATTGGGGTTTAGTTCACTTTACTATAGCGCATCTCCCCTCCATTGCCTGCGGATACCAAGTGAAATGGAAAAAGTGTCACGGGGCGGGCGGGCTGGAGTAGTAGGTATAGCAGTTCGGGCTGGAAGGTCTCAATAACAGTTCTCTTTATTCTTAACTAGCTACTTGGCAGGCTATCCTCAGGTTCATAGACAAGACGTAGCTCGAAAAGCTACGACAGGGTCAGGGATAAGACGGGAGGCTGGGTAGGTTATGTTATGTGTTACGTGCAGGGCGGTCAGGTTCAGCAGTATGTTCGGGTTGGCTGGGTCGATCGGGTCCACTGGGTAAATCGGGTAGACTGGGTGTTCTAAGTCTGCACCGTGACAATAGGCACTAAGAAGAGAAATTGTCCCACCTCCCTTGTGGAAGAGAATAATACTGTGGACTCACGCTATAACAAATCCCGTCAAGACAAATTTTTGCTGTATTACAGAATTCTACAACTGCAAGATTGGTTTTATTATACAAAATCTATAGTATCGTCTGATAATAGAATTTATACAATAGTGTTTCTTTCTATACCTAATATTCGTTATATCGAACAGACGGAATTATTTAATGGAAAAAAAATCTTCAGAAGAAATTAAGAAAAGATTAGAAAATTTCTGCTTGGTCAGCATTACTCTAAAATCAGCTAAAACCATATGGAAGTCTTTTATATTCAATCGATATAATAAATATTTTAGTATAATAAACCAAGATGCCGTTTTAATTAATTCTTTACAACATGAGGCTACAGTAAACGAAAAGAGAGAGAAAAAAAAAAACTACAACACGATTTATGCTATATCATTTTCGACAATGAATTTCTCTCCCACGACGATTTGACCGAACCTCCCCCCTTGAGCCTAGTAAGTCCCGGCCATGACCGACAGACGACCACCGTCAGTAGTGAGGATTAAACCGTTGGAATAACTGCCTGCGCGGCTGGACAGGTACAGAATGGCACCGGCCATTTCCTCGTCGCCTCCGAACCGTCGGGCGGGGATGAAGCGCTGGTCATCGAATGCCTCTTCCTCGGGCTTACGGCTCGAGATGAGAACGGATGCGAGCTCCGAGGGGTAGACTAGGTAGGTACGAGAGTTAGTATGGGAACTAGAAGGAATCTCTACGAATGAAGAATAAACGTACTGCCAGGAGCAATCGCGTTGACACGGATGCCAAACTTGGCCAGCTGAGTACTGGCATGTTTTGCCACCTGCATGATGGCCACCTTGCTGGTCAGGTAGGGAGGAGACGAGGTCCAGTGACGGCTGAACGCCGAGATGCTGGTTGTGAAGATGACCTGGCTCTGGATCGAGGGCACATCGCTGCCCTCCTTCAGAGGCTTGCCAAATCCGCCGCGGAGGGCGTTCTGCGTTCCGGCATCCAGGAGCTCCAGGAAGGCGGTCATTGTGAAGAACGCGGCTGTGATGTTCAGGTTGAGCGCTTCGTTCATGCCCTGCATGGAGAAGTCGTTGAAGAGAGTCTGGCGCAGCTCCGGCAGAGACGCGGCCGGGTTGAAGCGGACGGGGGGTCCAATGCTACCGGAGTTGGCGACCACCAGGTTGACATAGCCGACCTCAGACTTGATCCGGTCCACGGCGGCCTGGAGGTCGGCCTTGGAGGTCACATCAGCTTGGTGAGGGATGACAACTCCCGGGAATTCGGCGGCGGCGCTCTCCAGGACCTCCAGGCGACGGCCCAGAATGTAAACCTTGTGAGCACCATTAGCAGCCAGCGCGCGGGTCATAGTCAGGCCAATACCTAGAGAGAAGGAATGAGTATTGGTTCACGGGTGTATATCGAATCTCGGGTCACACTCACCACTACCACCACCGGTGATGACAGCCACAATGCCATCCACCTGGAAGATGGTACTAGAGTCCACAGCCGCAGTCATGTTTACCGTTGTGAGCGAGGTTGTTTCAATGAACAGATATTGTATTTGAGAATGTCACTGAAGACCGGTAATGTGTATCGAATTGAGGCTTGACTTTCCATTGCTGAACGCAAGGAGTTTCTTATATATTCCCATCTCCTTGACCATGTGGTATGGTGTGGGTGAGTATCCTGGTCGCATCGCTACCAGGCAAGAATGGCTCAACCAGCACCATTTGGGATAAGGATGGAGGTGCTGAAGCAAAAGCTTGACCTGGTGATGGAGAGGATTACCAATCTCAGCACTGTCGGGACACTGTCGGGAGTCTCCACTCAGCGGCCGCAGTGGCGGGAAGGCGGCCGACGCTAGAGCCATCAGTGATGAGAGATTAGGGGGAGATGGTGCAATCACAATCTTGGCGTTGAATGTAATCTCAGATCTACCGGGCTGGTAGCCAGCTCTGGAAACGGATATGCCTACGCTCCAGCAGAGTCTGACAGAAAGCAAATAGTTGTCAGAGGAGCTCAAGACCGCACTCCAAACCGGGGAGATCGCCTCCTTGCGGTCTCCGCTTCCCAATCTTCTCGTCTCGCCTTTGGTCGTCGTTAGCCATTAGATCGAATACACAGCCCTTGTACAGATATCTAACCCTAACCTCACCGACGACCAGGGAGGCGGCTCTGAGATTCTATTTGTGTTACGAATGGAGAGTAGAAAAAGAAAGAAAAGCAAAAACATACAACAGAAGGGATTCGCTGGTGGTCACCCACCCAACTACTAACCTCCCGGCGTGTGGCTTGAGTACGGCTGAGCGGACGGGAAGCCCTATTTTCCACACCCTGTGGTCGTATGTGCTAGTTTGTACAGCATTTTAAACCATATACCCATTCTCTATGCATCAGTGCTATGTTCCAACAAAATACGAGTCGGATTAAGGGGAGGGGAGGAGAGAAGGACCAGACTTATGTGGCGGTTGCGATTATAGCGATTTCTGTGGGGCGAATGAGGGCGGGATTTGGTGAGTTTGGGACTAGTACCATTTATAATGTGATTATTGCTCTTTGAGATCTTCCCAGGGTACTCAGCACGTCGATATATACTCATGTTGAACGCCCGAATAGTCACCTATAAGAGAAAGCCGCTCAACATAGAAGCCAAAGGAGATGTGATCGCTCGTACCAGTGAGTTCATCCACTCGTTCGGGTCTGAGTGACCAAAGTCAGTAGAGTAGGCTGTCCATATACGCCAACGCCTCCTTTCCCTTCACAAACCACCGCTCCCAGGAGAGCTCATCTCTTGCCATCTCCCACTCGGGCAAGACCTCCTCATCCTTCGCACCCGGGTATCTAAAGCGATACTCATAGCCCTGGCCGTCAGCCCTCAGCAGACGAGCATACTGGCCCTCATGCAGGCCAGCCGGACGATACCCCGACACGTGCTTCAGCCGAAACCCCACCGTTGGATGGATGTACTCGCAAGTATGCCCGAGAATCTCGTTCGTGCACGCATCCCGAAAATAGCGACGCGGCCTGCGCGCCAGCGACCCGTTGAGGCGGTAGGTGAAGTCGAAGCTGTCGGGCAAGTCACCGGTGGCCCAGCCATACTGACGGATCTGGCGATAGGCCGGAGGAGCACCGACCGAAGGGGTGAGCGGGTGCTGAACAGCGGCAACCAGACCCTGCCCCGTACGCCACAGCCACTGGGCCCAGGATTCGGACTGCCAGCGACGCTCTTTCTTCTGGTACGCCTCCAGCGCCTCGTTGATCCGCCGCAGACGATCCGCCGCAGACGATCCTCCCGGGTCTTTTCCTCGAGCTGGAGGAGCTCGCGGTCGAGGGAAACATACCCCTGGATCTGGTCCAGCATCCACGCGAAGACGATGTGGGACATCTCTTCCATGTTGCCCTTGTTCTTGAGGGTCTGACTGGATCCACCTCCAATGTGGATGTGGAACCCCGGGAACCAGACCTGCGTTAGCTGGGATGGTTCCTTATCGCTGTCCTCACACTCCAACAGCTCGCGTGCAGCCGCGTTGCGTCGTTTCTCGGCTGCCTGCAGCTCCCCGATGCTGGCGGTGCCGCTTCTTACGAGTTTTAGCCACTGACGGGTGGCGTCGCGTGCCTGGTACTTGATCTCTCGAGATCGGCTCTCCGTGATAGTTTTCGGCGTTGGGACGAAGAACATGGCTGGGCGGAACAGTCGTCGATGCTCGTCCAGCGCCAGCGCTTGGAATGCATTCTTGATATCTGGGGTTCGAGTTCAGTATCATCTCATTCTGAATCAATGATAGCTGGAAGGAGTTGCTTACTAGGCGAAAGGCCAACATTATGCCATTCAGGCTTATCAGTCCAGGTCAGCCACGCGGGGAGCTCATGACCAAACAGCTCGGGGAAGCCCAGATTGCCCACGGTATCGAAGACCCCAACCACTTGGACTTGGCGTGATTCGGGTGTCGATGCCCATTCTGCGGCCGATTCCCAAGAAACCTCTTCTTCTTCTTCCCCATCCACCTCCCCCTCTTCTCCGCCAAAGGACGATCGGCGCCCCCTGAAAAATTCATAATACGCATCACTGCCATAGAACCGCTCCCCCGCCGGCGTCTTCTTATACACCTTCCACAGCGCCGGGAAATTGGCGATCTGATGCGGCGGGCAGATCCCGATATCCGAGATCAAGCCGGCGATTACGCGCGCGTGTAGGCGCCGCGCGAGAACCCAAAGCACAGGATCTGGTCGCCCGGATTCCAGTTCAGGGCGCAGAAGTGGTAGGCCTCGACGATGTTGCCCTCCAGCCCTTTGCCCAGGGCGCCCTCGACGAAGTTGCGGAGCGGACCCGCCGCCGTGGTGTTGGTGCCTACGCCGGAGTCGTACCAGACGATCTGCTGCCAGGGCTGGTGGTCCACGGGGTCGATCCCGACGCTGTCGATGGCGCGGCAGAGCCGGATCACGTTCGAGGGAATGCTCTCTTGGCCGTCGACGGCGGATTGCCAGGTGCCGTCGCAGCAGATGATGAGGCGCTTCCGCGCGGGTTGGGGCTTTGGGGAGGGAGGGAGGGGGCGGTGCATTTTGCTCGCTCTTTGCTTCGCTCTGCAGGCTGGGGGCAATGAAATCGGAGAATGCTCAATAGTGTTGCACAAGAGAGCTCTACACCATTTAAATTTTTTCAGGAGGGTCGAGGGGTAGGGTAGATCTACCGAGCTTGTCGCTGATGTACAGTACATTCACGTTTTGCCAGTCCGTCGCTACAAATTTCCTGCTCGGCAGAAATGACCGTCTTTTGTTCTCCGTGTCAGTGGCTGATGACCCTTTTGCATCTCAGCTGAACTGTTCTTTGTGGGTTGATTGGCAGTCATCCTCTTGAAGTCTTCTTCTTTTTCAGCTGCGGCTGGATACCCCAAGGGTTCGTGGCGCATCCTCAGCTCAGACCACGTCCGTGTCACTGTAGCCCTAAATCGGCCCCCACCCCGGATATTCGAAAGATTCTAAGAACAAGATTAAAGGTAAATAGTTGTTCCTCCAACCATGGTTACATAAAACTAGCAAGCTTGATTGTTGTACAAAAGTTGGTAACAACCTATTACAATCAAACAAGACATATCTCAGTCATCTTCCATCAATTTCGCAACGGTAACTATGTCATCCGAACAGCAATCCATAATCATCAGACGCAAGCCCGAGAGCTTACGCAATGCCTGCTTCCCACTCCAAACAGGAAGCCTCAGACCACGGATCGAAAGAACTCTTCAACCCGACCCACCAGAATCCCGATCAAAGAGTCAACAATTTCGCCTCCTTCTTATAGTGCCCACCGACAGTAGCCTCTAAGTCCAATTTAACCCACACCTCTATGCACACAGAAACCCATCCGCCAAAAGCTTCAACGGTGGCAGCACAACCACCCGATAGGGGGCTCACCTTTCCCATTCTTAAGGAAAAAACAGACCGACCCTTGTGCAAACTTGATATTGATCTTGCCGCAGATCCCACGTCTCAGATCCCCGGTGAGATTCAATAGCTTGGCCCCGAAGACGGACACTTGGACCCGGATCGCGAATTTCTTGGGATTCACGTACCCGAGCACCTATATCTATTCATTAGATTGTTCTCTCTGTCCTTTTTTTTCATGCATTTCTTATTTGCTTTCCCTTGCTAGTGAGGGGGGACAAAAAGCTATCAAACAGCTGACTACTTTGGCAGGTCCGTACGACCAGTTGATCTTGGGATACGCCTCCGCGCTCACCTCGACATCATCAGGCAAGGAGTAGACGTTTGGAAGCTGCGTGGCGACGATTGTGCGGGGTTCGTCGGGTTTGGTTTTCTCCTCTGTGATTGCCACGACGAAGCCTATACACAAGCAAAAGCCTAGTTAGTCTAGTTCTTCGGGTAGGGTTGCATCCATAGTCTTGGTTCAGTGAGAGAAGGGAGCCATGCCCGCGCGAACCTCGGCCGCCTCCGTCTTATTATCCAGGAGAAACTCCACGGCCTTGGTGTCCTCTGGTCCAACGGCCATCGGTGCGGATGCGCGAACTTCGCCTGCCTCCGTCGCCAGCACACATTGGTCGGCTTGTTCGGTCATCGTGGATTGGTTTTCCATGTTCGTGAAGGATTTGAGGGGTGCTTTCAGATTATCACTGCGATGGTATGAGAATAAACGCTCTGGGAGATGAGATCCTTCCGCGAGAACATCGTGGTCAACGTCGTGCCTTTTATATTCAATCCCATAACAAGCCAAAAGAATCCCTCACATCACAAAGGCTTAGCTAGTAACATTGACATTAGGTATCTCTTACACAAACCACGTACAAAATCCTCAGAATATGCATGAAATGCCTCAGCCTACATATCCTTCATCGTAACAACAGCCCCGACATCCTATAATAGCATTAGAATCAGCCATGCAGGCGTTGCACATTATATCTATATTCCCAGGACAAGGGGGGCAGCAGCCCTAATTCTCTGTAGTCAGGTCCCACATACCACAAGTTTTTGCTTTTGATTCCGACGACGAATTGAGATTGCTCAGAGCCATGCATCAAACCCATGAAATCTCCGAAATACTCTCCCTTCGTATACGCAGAGTCAGCATCCCCAAGTATAGGATGAGTGAAGAGGCTCATCCTTGTAGTCTAACGGTGTGACGGGAAGCGCCGCTCCGGATGTTTGCTTTTGTCGGGCCCCGCGAATCCAAGGCTCAACATGGGAAATGATAGGGCATTGGGAGTGGCTACTAGAAAGACTTCTGAGATGTGGAAGCCTGACAGAGGATGTCTCGGCGATCTGCTCAGTCACGGGTTCTCAGTTGTTCGAAGAGATCTCCTACACAGTATCAGCATGCACAAGCTGCGTCACATTCATCGCCGGAGATATTGGTTCTTGGATACACGCTACAATCAACTCAAATTGCAGCAGGGTCATGCTCAAGCTCCGAGAGCCTTCGGAGGTTGAGGCACCGCCTGGAGATCCGCTGTCATCAAGGAATGAACTACTGTCAACAAGAGGGTTGCATGACTTCCCCAAACTGTGGAAGGCCTTTCACCTATACCTACATCTGTACGATCTCAGACTGACTCTGTTTGAATGGCATGACGTCGGGCTAGGTTGCAGATGGTCAGACAAGCAGTAAGCCGCATACATTGTCCTCCCTTCTCATGAATATCACCACTGCATCTGCTCACAAGATGCCATCAAAGCAAATGAGTCTTACTCTTCAAGGTGTGCTGCATCGAACCATATCTACCATCTTTGCAGGGGAATTCTATATTCATTATTTGACTCCTTACAACCAATAACAAACCGCTTAGGCTCCACGCTGGACAGACTAGACGTTCGCTCAGAGATCAAGATTTGGTACTTCATTTGTGACAACCACCTCCCTTACATTGACCACCATCTGCTATAATCCGCTGCAGAGTCAGTGTTCTTGATAGGCAACCTATTCACCGGACCGCTCATCCAGGTATTCACCTCCTCCAAGTTCCGCACTGCAGAGAGCCTGTAAAAATCATATAGTTGAAAAGAAATGAACATGAAATAAACAAGACTGCATAAAACAGAGGGCGGGGAAAAGTCCACTCAAGCTTCCCGACCTAAACTCCGGACTTCACCTTCACGCCTCCTACCTCCTGCACCATGACAAAAAACCACCTTCCAACAACCCACCTCAGCCCAGCATAAAAGCATAGCCCCCCCCCCCCGTGGTCCACCTCAGCTGCAGCTCTGCAAGCTGCCTACCTAGTAGCCTACTACCACTCGAAGGTATCATATGAATCATGAGTATCATTCTACCCTCTCATCAGGCACACCTCATCGCATGAAAAACAAATCCCAATACCTCAACCCCTTCCCTAAGCCCCCTCCCCTCACAACCTCATAAAAGCCAAACTTCCCCCCTCAATTCCCGCGAATCAACCCCTCCAACCGCCCCTTCTCCAGAATCTCCCCCTCCGCCAACCGGCCCGTCTCGACCGTCTTCCCCTCTACAACCTCATACCGAATCACCGTCGGGATGCACGGGACCTTCCACGTCGTGCGGTAGACATTCTCCAGATCCTTCCATCTTCCCGTGGAAAATGCGAGTAATAGCACATGGTGTTAGCCGTCTTGCACCACCCAACAAACAAAATACATTAAACAATAGACAAGGGGAAATTTGTCTAGCACAACACCCCACTGTCCAGGTAAAAAAAATCACACGCAAGGCGAAAAACATACTCAGGCTTCTGCCCAACCTCGACAACAGCCAGGTGCGGGGCCTCGGCAGCGGAGAAGGCGGCGTCGAGGACCGGCCACGCGGCGCGCACGTCCGGGCACCACGACTGTCCTGTGGCCGGGTCGGGCGAGGTCACGAACGCCAGGAAGAACGGGGCGGCGGAGGAGGAGGAGGACCCCTTGGGGATTTGAAGGGCAGCCGGGGAGGCGGGTAGGGGGAACGTGGTGAGGATGGGCATGTTTTTTGGTTAGGTCTGTTTGAAGAGATTTAGAAAAGGTATGGAACTCGAAAGGTTGTGCAACCAGAAAAGTTGAGGGTGTTGTGGCAGAACGGAAAATCCCGCGATGGCGGCATTGGGCCGTTGGATTTCGTTTTCTGCCGGCATTACTTTTTTTTTCCTAGGGTGGGGGTGGGGCTGGGGTATGGTTGGCGGTGAAGGGCTGACTCTTTTTGGCGACCTGTTGCTTGGGAGGACTATTGTTCATAGGCAGTAACTATACTATACACAGTTCCGATTGGTTACTGTGCGTGTGGCTCGAGTGCTATGTACAGCTACATGTCTACGTCCAGAAGATCCATTTCATCTCAAAATAGATTTCTATTTCTTCTCATCAAGTGTGACTATGGCTGCCAACTCACCGCCCATATACTGTACCCTAGTACCCAGTCCTGGACTGCCAGTCACATGCTGGAGAAAGTACCAGGTACCTAGCCTATAAAGCATAATTCCCCCTGACGGCCTCAAGACGGAACCCCGAACCTCCGATTTCATCCCTTTTGATGATAGCAGCAAAGTGGACATATCACTGGCACCTCTACACTGTAGAAGCACTATATACAGCGGGTGAACCCGCAACGGCAATCTGCGCACCGTGCAGCGGATCCCTCTGCAGGTCTCCGAGACCTTCTACACACATTCATGCGCCTCGGCCCGTTTGTAGGCCTGGTGTAAGTGCAATGTACAACAGTGGGCCATCCAGCAGCCTGCAAAGAGCTCCCATCCACTGCCAATACCCGAGACCAACTGCTACACGGCCACTGGAGAGTGGAGACTAGATCCAGGGTTACACGGGACTCGGAGTCTATTTAAGTTCGTGCTAATATCACAAGAAGAAAGTCTATGTATTTTGATAGAACCAGATCGTTAAGAAAATCGCTAATCTCAGAAAGAAACCCCAATACAACTACCCCATTCATACACTTAGTTCCCCTCGTGCAACCGGACCGTCACGTTGTCCCCGGGAGCATTGGTCAGGCTCACCGCCATGGCAATCTCGCCCTCGGCCGTCTTGCCAACGCCCTCCATCTTGTCGAACCGTTGCAGCAAGCGCACCATCACGTAGCCGGCTTCCGTCAAGGCGAACTGCTGGCCAATGCAGATGCGGGGGCCACCGTTGAAGGGAAGGTACTCCCAGCCGGGCTTGCGGGATTCCCAGCGCTCCGGACGGAACTCATCCGCATCAGCGCCCCAGAGGTCGGGCCGGCGGTGCATCACAAAGGTGCTGTAGAAAACGGCCTGGCCCTTCTTGACATACACCGGATCCGTACCGTTGGGACCACCGCCGGTTGGGATGGTCGTGTTCTTGACGGCAATGCGACGGTTACCAGGGACGATCGAGTAGAGGCGGAGGGTTTCGTTGAGGACGTTCTGGAGGGGCTTGCAGCCTTTGAGGCCGGCAAAGGTGATTGCCTTGGGGGAAGCGTAGGAGCCGAACTCTTCGACGACGGCGGCGCGAAGGCGGGCATACTGCTCGGGGTGACGAGCAAGAAGAAGCACGCACCAGCTGAGGAGGGAAGCAGTGGTGTCACGTCCGGCGAGGAGGATGTTGAGCAGCTGGGAACGTAGTTCGACGGGATCCCGGGTCATCTCGGCAAGAGCATGGAGGAAGACGTAGTGAGAAGGCTTCTTCTCGGCATCCATGTTGAGAGCAGCATCCACGAAGCGATCGACGTAGGCGTGAACATAGTTCTCAACTTCGCGGCTTTCCTTGTTGTTGACGATCCAGTAGATCTTCTCGAAACGGGCGCGCTGTGCCGCATACCATTGACCGCGATCGAACTGAGTAGCAAAGTCATCCTGGGTCTTGCTGCCACTACGAAGAGCAGCAGCCTGGCTCTCAACGCTTTCACCGAAGAGAAACTCGGTAGCCGAGTCGAGGGTCAACCGGAAAAAGACAGTCTGAATATCGGTGGGTTCGGTCCAGCCAGTAGCATCCACGGGCATGAGGCGCATAGCCTGCTGTACGTGCCGCTCCTCCAGATCCAGATCACTGATCTGGTCGCGGGTGAATTGGGGCCGCAGAAGTCCGCGGGAGCGGGTCCAATATTCGCCATCGGCAGTGAACTAAACAATGGTGGCCTACGTTAGTCTCAAATGAAAGAGTTCGGTGAGATCAGTGGACATACGATTCCATTGCCCAAGAGCGAGTGAAAAGCGTTGCGGCGGGGAGTGCCAAGCTCAAAATCCTTGAATTGGTGAGCAAGGACGGCCTGGACATTCTTGGGTTCACATGTCAAGATGATATCTTGTCCCAGCTGGCGGAACTGGAAAGTGGTGGTGTAGCGGTTCTGGCTGGCAGACATTTTCTCGATACGGTGACGCGACAAATAAGGCAGGTTACGGTCCTTGTCATAGCGAAGGGCTTCCTTGAGAGTATTGGTTCCGAGCCAGTCTCCAGGGTAATGTGGAATGGAACCACAATTCCAGCGGCGAGCGTTCTGAGCATGTTGCCAGCGAAGCAGTAGTGTCCAGAGGACATAAAGAATGGCGGCGACAGCCGTTATCGTAAGGACGACAGACATAATGGGCGATCGGTGGTCAGTCAGTCACCGATGGGGTTATTACAAGCGGAGGGAGGCGTGGAAGAAAATTGGCGGGGAGAGGAATCAGTCCAGCATGGGAGACGATGCTGAAATATATCGAATGTCAATTGGTGAGAGGGTCCATAAAAAAGATACGTCTTGACCGCGATCGGGGGGGCTGGCACGCGGGGTGAATGCCAGAAAGAAAGAATGAACCGAGGCCTAGGCGACAAGTCGGTCGAGACTTGCGGGCATCACAGGTAGAGTTACAAGATTTGAATGATTAGTCGTGCAGATAGGGTGGAGTCGATGGCAGGCCCGAGGAACAGGATGTGCAACTCCAGAGTGTACAAGGCAGGACTGGCATGATATAATGCGCACGAACGGGGGGGCTCCCACCCGTCTCAAGCCGACGGCGAAGTCCTAGGCTCATGTGGCGTCGGCGGATCGGCGGGTGGGCGCAGAGCTAAAACAAACGGCCGGAGCAGAGGCTGTAAGCAGTAGTCGCTCATCTATTGTATCTGCTGACGGGGGCCCAAGTCTGACCATTGAGGGCTTGACAAAAAGATGAAATGCAGTGATGCAGACGTGTCAGCCATTCTGAGCGGGCCAAAGAACGGGGTGGCTCCGTTGGTGGCTGTTTGCAGTGCTCCACATTGCTCCGCCGGAATCAGACATCGAGCGAGTCTTGTCTCTGGACAGTGGAAAATTAGACTATGCTGCTTGTATTGCTGACGTTACTGATGCACTCGTGCTGACTTAAGAAGAAGATCTTGGAGTCATGCGCAGCGAGGATTGGAAGAAGCGACGTGAGGTAATGATGCAAGGAGGTGGAAGCCACATGATACACGATGATGTTGACGATTAGCTGCTGATCGAGGAAGGGGAAAGGAAAGGGTGAAGAGCCCTGCTGACTCACCACAGTATTCAAACCTTAGGTAGCTCTGAGGCACAACTTAGCCCTTTCTCTTTCCGGACTAGCTCTCCGTCGGGAAGCCGGCCAATCCAACTTCGGAGATTATGCTCTTTGACTGCGATGACGGAGACGTTGCCTGCTTGGGCGAACTCATCCACGGCTCATTCCGTCGATCGGTATCGCACTTTTTGGAACCTGGTTCAGGAGAGATCCAGTTGAAGCGATTGTTGGGGCCTCGCCACTCGGTGAAGACCGAGAAGTGTTATGAATCTCGGACATTACCTATAGAAAGTAAATATACTGTGTATACTTGATGAGTGTCAAATGTTGTCAGTGCGTATGTACTGTCTATTGTAAATATCTACTGTAACTACCACACGCTCTATGAAACCGTGTCGTCAACATCATTATCACGAGTCATCATATCATCAACTCCACAATCACAGCTACCACCACTAAACCTTTCGTCGCACTAACCCGCGGAAGAAATCGAAGCTGTTGCTGTCGCTCTGTAGCTGCCACACGCGACCCGTCGGTCGGTCATCCCAGCCCAGCTCCTGCGCCAACAACAGTCCATAATCTCGAGTGATGCCCTGGATGCGAGCCCGCGCTCCTCCGGCCTCCTCCAGGGTGACAACTTGGTGCATGTGCAGCCAGTCCGCATAGTACTGATCCTCGAACTCTCGATCGAAGCCCGTCCGTAGAAACCGTCCGTACAATTCCTCAAATGTCGTCAGAATCCGTGCCAGCAGCTTCTCCAGCGTGATGGGGGCCGCTTTCGGCCCCAAAAATCGTTTCGCCAATGCCGTCAGCGACGTGGTGGGGGATGCGTTGGTCGCGTTGACCCCAATGCCTACCACCGAGATGTACTCGTTGGCGCAGTAGTGCGAATTCACCAGGATTCCGCAAATCTTCGAGTATTGTTGTTTCTCGGGGTGCTCCGGGTCAAGCGCGTCTGCAGGTTATCAGCAATGATGATACTAACAAAAATCCGATAGGAGAGATGGGTACATACACACGTCGTTGGGCCACTTCATCTTGACCGGCATGGCGTCGTAGCCTTCGTCGTACCGCTTGATACCCTGCACCACGGCCATCGCAGCCAAATATTGAATGAACACCACTGGGGCCGATTGAATCTTCTCCATTGGGTGTCGCAACACTGTCGAGAAGATCAAAGCCCCTGCAGGCGAGACCCAGACATTGGAGCCTCGACCCCGCCCAGCGACCTGGGTGGTGGCCGTAGCGGTGAAGCCGGTGGGCAGTGTGCGCAGCAGTTTCGGGTTTCTGACCGGTCAGTCATGTGAGCTGTCACAGAGTCGATCTCAAACTCAAACTTACTTTTCCAAAATCGTATTCGTACTGGTGACTACTTCCCCGTATACCAGGTTGGAGCCGAATTCAGAGGCACCCTCTTGGGATTGTCCCTGGTACTGGCGCAGGTGCGAATAAAAAGCATGGTGGTTGAAGTAGGGTGTCAGCTTGGAGGATGGCACATCGTCATGGATCACCAATCGCTTGACGATCGCGTTGTAATCCACAATACCTTCCGTCGGGGTCGCCGTCGGCGTCTCCGACAAGGCGGGAAGCGAGGCCTCCAACTCACCCAGGTTCCAAGTTCCGGGGCGCTCGATGCGGAATGTATCATTCTCATCCTTAAGAACTTCCTTATCACCATCCTTGGTGATATGCTCATCCCACAAGGTCACAAGGTTGGCCGTATCCGTAGGCTCCTGAGCTGACAGGTGCAGCGAGGAGAGCGAAGGCACCGTCGTCGTTGTTTGGCTCACTTGCAGACCCAGTTTAACTAGGCAGGCTTTCAAAAAGTCGGTGCGACCGGTATCATCGGCCGCGAGAGCATCGACGACTTTCGCATAGTCCGCACCTCCGTTCTTCTTATCCAGGTTGACGGCTGCAAACCTAAGTAGAAGAGAAAGCGCTGTTAGTTTCATGACCTGATCTGACCATCCTTTCAAAGAATGTAATTCGGCGCTACTTACTCTGGATGGGGACTCGTGAGGATGGCGGCACCTTCACCCACGCGACAGTAGACCACGGCCGCGGCGCCACCCTCACCGGGGTCAACATTGACCTCCTCGGTATAGCTGGCCAGCACCTCGACACCTCGATCGGCATACTGCGCTGCATCAACGAAAACACCCCCACCATTGTAGTAGCACCGGAACTGCTCCGGAACCACGCCCGCCCGCAAAGCGTCCTTGGCCACCTTCACCTCGGCGGCGCGGGCGCCGGCCTCACTGTGGTAGACAAATCCGGGGAAGGCACCCCCGCGACAGGTGCCGGGGAAAAAGGCCAGCTCGCGCTCGCCGATCACCTGCAGGGTTTTATCGCCGACCTCGAACTCACACCGGCGGCAGCCGTAGTAACCCCCCGCACAGAAACCGAGGTAGGCGCCCCCACGCTTGACGAATTGTTCGATGCGACGGTTTCCGGCACCGTTGAGGGCACGACAGTAGCCCATATCGGCACCGCCGGGGAAGACGAGACATGCACATGTCAGGGTCCAGGGTTCGTGGAGGAGCATGTCGGCGGTGACAGGGATAACGGCGTAGTGAGGGGCCAGTAGGCGGCGGAGGGAGTAAAGGCAGTGGCGGACGGACTCAACGGTGGTGCCATTTCCTAGGAGGCGAATACGTCAGTGTCTGCGGGATTAAATGAAGCGAGCAAAGAAATACGTACCGGAGTAGACAAGAACGTTGACCTTTTTCCCGGTCAGGTTGGGGGTTGTCGTCGCCATGGCGGAGGAACGGTTCAACCGTGCAACTTTCGGGTCTCGGAAGTTTCTCTTCGCAACTGCAACTCTCCGGTCGAAGAGCAGCTACAGAACAAACAATGACGAACAAGGAAGAGAGACAGAATCCCCCGGTTGAGAACGCGGCGGAGGACGATGATGAGCCAGACGAGTGGTGAGTGTGAAGAGGAGAAGAGAAAGAAGAGGGAAAGGAAGTGGGAGAGAGAGTTAACTCGGACTGACGGCGAATCCGACAGGGAGAAGCGGATCAACAGAACCGGCTGTGCGGGTGAGTCAAGAAGAGTCACCCACAGCCATTGACCTGGCGGTCTATCAACAAGAGATTTACTAAGTCATGATACAGACGAGCAGATGACCTTGAACGATTGCGTCTATCAGAAGAAGGACTGGCGCAGTTGCCAGAAGGAGGTGCGTTGAGTCCGGCTGCGGAGGCCATATACCCTCACATTGGGCGGAGCCTAGATGAGCTCTATGAGATACTGTCCAACATTATCTTGACCATCACTCATCCTATGCGACCTCAAACCCTCGCACCCAACGATCGAATTCCCTATGTATGACCGCTAACTCGACCTCAGATGGAAGCCTTCCGCGAATGCTGGAAACAGCAGGGCAACGACCAGCGCACGCAGACGCAGGATGCTTAGGAACCAGGGGTGGCCTGGCCGACGATGATTCCAGCAGTGTACTCTAAAGACTTCCAGTTAAAGTGATCTATAACCAAATCGCAACTCCCCCGGCTTCCTCACAAATCCAGTGTATTCCCACTCCACACCGCAGTATCGTCACGTGACTGTATCCCGACATTGCCTTTCCGCAGCTCAGCTTCTCTACCTCCGCACTCACTCATCTCTCTACTCCAAATCTCAATTCCCCCATCCCACCCTCTCATCACCCACAATGTCCCTCCCAACCCTCGCGCGTACTCTGCGCATGACGGCGCCCACAAAATCCACATCCCTAACGCGTCTCCCCACATCCACCACCCTCAACATCGCGCGCACCTTCACCACAACCCGCCACCACCAAGCAACCCAACCATCAGTAGCACGCACGAGACCCAACACCTCCACCTCCAACAACAACAGCAGCAGCAGCAGCAGCAGCAGCAACAACAACACCAACACCACCAATGCCACTCAACAAACCCCCTCAAACCAGCCCCAAAAAATCACCCCCAACCTAACAACCTCGGGCCTGCACGACCACCCGCCCTCCCCGCTCCCCACCCCCAGCGACTCGCCGCACCACCAAACCGAAGACCGAATCGACTGGACGCGCTCTTTCCACGGCCTATCCGCGGAGCCCTTCCCCAAAGAAGCAGCCGACATCCTCCTCGCCCCGACCGACCCCGAGGAAGTCGAGATCAAGCCGGACGGGATTTTGTATCTGCCGGAGATCAAATACCGACGGATCCTGAACCGGGCGTTCGGACCGGGCGGGTGGGGGCTCGTGCCGCGGAGCGAGAGTATCGTGACGCCTAAAATGGTGACGCGGGAGTATGCGCTGGTTTGTCATGGGCGGTGAGTTGCCTTTCCTCCCCCGCACCCCCCAGAGAATAACAGGGTTGGGTTTGGGATGATGCGGATGCTGACGTTTTGCTCTCTGGTGGACAGTCTCGTTTCCGTCGCCCGCGGCGAACAGGATTACTTCTCGCCGGACGGGATCCCCACGGCCACGGAGGGGTGCCGCTCCAACGCCCTGGTGCGCTGCTGCAAGGATCTGGGCATCGCCAGCGAGCTCTGGGATCCCCGGTGGATCCGCAAGTACAAGGCCCAGTACACCCGCGAGGCCTTCGTCGAGCACGTGGTCAACAAGCGCAAGTCCAAGATCTGGGTCCGCAAGGACGATGAGGTCTCGTACCCTTGGAAGGAGACGAAATAGGTTCGTGTTTCTTTTTGGAGGGGGTAATAAACCCTTTTCTCCTCTTCTCGTGTTCTCGGGTTTCGGGGGAGGTGTTTACTGTATGTATTATGGATTGTATAATAGACTTATGGATGGTAGAACGAAAGGCGGGTGAAATAACAATATCCCTTCAGATGATATTATCATACTATTTACCTGCGTAAACCACATCGGTTCTTGTCAAATACACATAACATATCAGCTAAAGTCAGTCTTTTGCTTCTTGGGGAATAGATCTTTGATAATAATACAGAATTCACGCCATTCCCTTCCCCCTATGGTGGAATCGAATTCAATCGTCACTCGTGATCACACTTTATTCTAGTTTGCTTGCGTCTTTCGGTATCTCTTTGTTTGTGCTTGTTCTTGTGTCTTCATTCTTATTGACCCTCATACGGGTTCCGCCGCGGGGGGTATGCCCGAGGCTGATGCTCCTCTGCCGACTCGCCTGAATAGGCCGTCCGCGACGAAGCCAGTGTGTGTGACGAATACTCCCGTTGGCCCTCGGCTGACGGCTCCGCCATCGACGGGAGCTCAAAGGGCTGGTTGGGGTCGTACGACTCCTCGGCGGGATTGTAGTACTGGCCCTGGTAGCTGTAATATTCCGGCTGGCGCGCGACCGAGAACCCGTTCACAGCTGCAGCTGCTGCACCGGCTTGTTGGGTCTGGGCTTGCTGGTTCTGCTCAGAGACTAACCGCACGGGCTGCTGCTGCTGTTGCTGTTGTTGCTGCTCCTGTTGCCGCCGAGGAGGCACCGGCTCAGACAGGACTGGCACACCACCCGTGGCGGTCGAGATGATGTTAGCGGTGCCCTCCTTACGCCGGCCCGTCGACTGTTCGCGCGTCATCGAGCCGTAGTTGACGCTCCGCGTGCGCTCCTGGCCGGGCGACCCGGCTGGGGTTTGATACGTGTCGACTTCCTGGCCATCACGGGAGCTTGGGTACGTGCGGTCGGCGTGCTCGGCACTGAGTCCCTCGCTGTAGGAGCTGACGGACGCACCAACTCCACGACGTTGGATGGAACCCGGCGACTGGCCCATGTCAAAGCCGGTAGAGCGCGACTCGGTCGTGGCGAAGCTAGAATCCGGGGGAAGGCGTCGAACAGGCTCGGCGGACGAGGCGGAGTCGCGTCTGGCGCGCTTGACCACATCCTCGACAATGATTTCAGGGGTGTCCTCCAGCTTGTCCTCGGGCTTCTCCTCATCGTCGCCACCACCGGATCCTGGCTTGCGGATCGGCACCCGGCGTACCGCGGCGATCAATGCACACATGAACTTCGAGCGACGTGTCGCGCGGACTGCTTCGTTCGACCAGTTGGACTTGTGCCGGATATACACGCTCAACTCCAACTTATCCATGTCACCGACGCCGCTAACATCGATGGTGATGTCGGGCTGGAAGTCACGCGAGTTGTCCTTGTCGCGCACGAATCCCTCCAGCTCCTCGCGGAGGCGCTGGATGTTCTGGAACGTCGTGTCAAAATCGATGGGAACCTTCAGGACCTCGTGCATGGCGTTCGCACGGGTGAAGTTGTCTACCCACAAGCCGTTGAGAACCGAGTTGGGAATCTGCGTGATACGGTGGTCGTTGACGTTGCGAAACACGGTGAAGAGGAGGGAGATGCGCTCGACGAAGAAGGGCTTGTCACTGATTTCCACACGGTCACCCACGTCGAAGGGGTGCTTGACGAAGAGGAAGATACACGAGCCCAGCACTTCCTGGGCCGTAGTGGAGAAGACGAAAGAAAGGGAGAGCAGAGAAGTGGCACCTGCTGCAATGACCGTGCCAAATCCAGTCGTCACGAACGAGACAAAGACCAGAACACCCACGATGAATGCCACGGTCATCAAGAGGTTGTCCAAGACTCGAGTGGCCTGGTCAATGTCATGCAAACTGTGGTTCAGAGCCTTTTTGTTGCGCTGGACTTCTCCAACCGCCAAGATCATCTCGTCCAAGCTGATATCGCCGTTACCGTCGCGGTCGAGCATTTTCATGCATTCATCCGCCTCAACTTCCAACCCCGTGCCGAGAACCTCACAAATATCTTCGAAATACAAGGCATCCCGGCCCTCGACCACGAACGACATCCAGATTCTGCGCGCGAGGGCTTCCGAGGTTCTGCGGTGCTCCAATGCCCCTGTCACGATCGAGCGCGTGGAGGTGTTGTTGAAAACTTGCTTGCCAGTAAGTTCTTGGGCGACATCACCAAAGGCACCTTTGACCTTGCCACCGATTCTCTGAACATTATGGCCAATTTTCTGAACGTTCTGACCAACTCCGCGAATGAGACGGAGAGGAGCTGAGCCGCTGGTGGGTATGCGTGTCTTGCTCGCGGGGTTTTGTAGCAGGAAGTCCGCAATGGCGGCGTCCTCCTCTCGGAATTCCTTGCAGTGCATGGGAAACATCTGACGAGACGCGTCATACAAGAGACCGATAAGGTAGACATTCCGCTTCCCTTCTTTAATGCGTGCATCAAACTGCTTCCGATGGTAGCTGATGGAGATCAAATGCACGAGTGCCTTCTCGCCCAAGAAGATCAAACTGCAAACGAAAAGAGCGAAAAGGATATTCTTGATCGACTTCTCCCATGACTTGGTCGAAGTGTCGTTGATCTTCTTCTGGTGGGGATTTTGCGTCATAACCTGGACGAAGGCTCAGTCAGCTTGTGGTAAGGCCCAGTGGTCGAAAGGAGCGTCTCTTACTGGCAAAAATGTCACCAAGCAAACCACACACCACAGGACGGTGGCGATCGGAAATTCGAGCTTTCGTAAGATAAGAGCATACTTGCGGGTTCCGGAGCTAACAAATCCACACAATGTTTGAAAGACGTAGGGAATGATCCGAGCTGCGAGCTTGCATGCCCACAAACTGATCCAGACAATTTCAAACCAGAAGAAGAACCAAGGAAGAGTCACTCCGCCGATGGTCGCGTCCTGCGCGGCCGTGGCTCCTACAATAATCGGAACGGCGAGTAATAAAGCGAGCGGTATCACGTAGATCAGGTAGCGGGTAGCGATTGAGTAGTTGAGGACCGCCTGGTAGAAGCGGCCGACACGAGTGATGGTACCATCTTCGGGTTCATCGATAGAACGGCCAGTGGACTCGTCGATTCGCCTGCGCAAACCGGGATTTGGTGCGACGAGTCCCTGCTTTTCTTCGCTATTATCGACCGGTGGTTGATAAGGGCCCGGGGAGTCGGGTCCGTTGACGCTCGACTTACGAGCGCCTGTTTGACCGCGACTGGAGACTGAGTGCAGCGGGATATCGATTGTAACATCATTAGGGTTCAGCATATTGTCGGGAGCCATGTCGCGAAGCTGGTGGAAGCGTTTGGCGGACAACCGCTTCTCCGTAATGCCAGGCCTTCCTGACATCAGGGCGGCCGGACGGGGGGAGGGCGATATAAGAACGATCGACTAGGGTGAGGAGTCCAGAAGCTGCCCGGCAGCCCCAGTGCGTAAGCGCAAGCGCAATTGGCGGGAGGGGGTGAATCCCAAGCGATTCCCACCAGAGGCAAAGCAGGAACCAACGATCAATGGCAGAAAACGAGTGTGCTGAGTCCACCGGTTCGTGTGGAGTTGATGGTGGGTCGGATGGTGTAAATTGAGGAGACCGCGTGGATTGGACCAGCGATCGGCAGTCTGTCGAGGGAATCAACAATTCCGAAGCGAGTGGTTTAATTGTGATTACTGCCCAGGCTGAGACCGAAAAGTGAGCGAGCGAACGAGTGAAAAGACAGAGCCGGTCGGGGAAAGAAAGTAAGAGGAGAAATCAATAACGAGAGGTGAGACTTGAACGGGGTTGAAACCGACACAAAGGACCGACCCCAGGCCAGGCGACAGATAAGAAGGCGGAATGTCAACAAGTGCATGCGACTTGTCAGAAAATCCCCCCAAATGTCCGGCCAAGTCAAAAAAAAAAATGAAAGAGAATAAAAATAAAAAATAAAAATAAAAATAAGAATTGAAGCAAAAAGATGGAAACCCACGCGGACCATGTTTCAGTTTTTCCCGATGTGTAGAATGGAAGACTAAGAGAGGGCCCTGAAGTCATGGTTGTGCAATTGGAGGGGGCGTTGAAAGAGGGAGAAAGGAATCTGTCGATCATTCTTGAACCACATTGTTGCTGTCGGACTGGCAACTCAAATATTGACCATTGCTGGTCACTCTGCCTATTCCCTCGATCTTTGTTGCATCAATTTCAAATAAAGCCATCTCCTCCGGCTTGATGAATAGATTGATCGCATCCGATCGATGCAGAAATGGACAGAGTCATGGAGATATGGTAGCCCCCACTTGAGAAGTGGTGGCGGTGGGAGAAAAGCGAAGTTGAAAAACAAGTGGAAACGAAACTCTGAACCTTGAAGCTGAATGATTTGATTGCCTGCAGTGCTCCTGAAAAGAAACCCCCAGAAGGACCCAAACAGGCAACGGTCATCCCCTCCACCAATCAAGCCTCTACCCAGCCCGGCCCTAATCCCTCGTCCTGATCAGGGCCAGACTTAGGGCTTATCTTGGTGTTGTTTAGTCTCCTAGTCTGAGTCCCCCGCCCCACCCAAGAGAACGCCACTGGTGTTTTCCCACTGCAACCCAGGGGATTCCCTCCGCCGCCCCCTCAGGTACGGTCGGGGCGTGAATGGACAATTCCTTCAAGATTAAGGATGCCTGACATTCTACATCTTACACGGGATAGAAACCACATACTCAGTCACAATTCAGGAAATTCTCTCCTCTTCACCTTGGCTCTCCCATCGACAAAGGGCCTAACCAAGGGATCTGGGCCTGTCACTCGAAACCATAAAAGTCCCGGTCTAGGCTCAGCACGGTGCCGTGTGCGTGTGTGTGCGGCACGGCTCCTTGTAAGGCTGGGCGAGGGCTTCAGCTCGACGCCCCTTAATCTCAGGGTCAAACTCGCCTCTCCTGAAACGGGATGCACACTGTCATATTTACTGTACGCAGTGGCCGCTGGCTAGCTGCATGAGCCTTTGGAAGGAGGGGGCTTAGTTCCAATAGGGATCAGTTAGCGGTCTCTTCCCATCTCATGTAAACTTTATTCCGTTTCGGGCAATGCAGTATCCAGAGTGTGAGTTCATAAAGGCATCACAAGCCTAGACAAAAAGGACGATATCATTCAGCATCATCATTCCCAAGACCCAGTCTTTTTTTTAAGATCTCCCTATCGAGATCCGAGGGAGAGAGATAGAGTGCCTGTCCACTGTGTCGATCTACGAGTATAATGTTCCCTGATATTGACCCGTCTGGAGTCTTCTCCGCATTGCTTTGTTTCTAAAGATAGAGAGGCATGACATTATCATGACCACATGGTCGGCCGAGTTGTGCATAACTTGAGCACAATCTGAGGGTGACTCCGTCAACGACTTCTTTTTCTATCAGATGATGCCAACATCCAGACGTCACCATTGTTGGGTTCATGCTGTACCCAATGCCAGTGTAAGACATACAGCTCATTTTTGAGACGCCTCCTAAGGATCAGGTGTGTTGGGTGTGGTGTTTGAGAAGCCCGGGAGGGATTTACGGTCTACGGGCAATATTATCATCATCGTAACTATGCAGTAACAACGCACGGCTATCAGGGTCTATGGGCTTTTCGACAGTTCGGTTAGATTGGGTCCCCTACTGCCACGATGTAAGGCTGGGGTATCTTGGACGTCCTTTGCGACCCAGGCACATATACAAGCGCTTCTGGTCTGTATAGAAACAGACTCTACTCAGAGTAAGAGGACTCCGTACATGTCAATCTCACTGGCGAGCAACGACCGACTGACCTGTCACTTCTGGGATGTCTGTTTGCTTCACCGCCGTCGTGAGTTGGCCAACCTCAACTTCCAGGCCTCTACTGCTCACAGACGATCAACAGCCAGCGCGATCACTGTTCCCAACACGCGTGGTGTCTATAGCCTTCTGGGTGCGAGTCTGAGAGTGGATTTGCGCGATCGTGCAACAAATGTACGATGGGGGCTGCACCAGCTCGCCTAGTTGAAGCATTTCCCCCAGTCCGTGTAAACACCGTTGCCAGCAAACATGGGACCGAGAGCGGTAGACGGGTAAAAGCGATTTTTAATGCGTCAACGCATCAGGGTAGCAAGACGATGGTTCTGGTAATGGTAATAGAGAGGTGAAGGGTGCGCTCGGCAAACGGAAAGCACCTCATTCCCATTTCATCAGAGATGGACGGAGTAGAAGCAAAAAGAGATGACAAGAGTGGGATTCGAACCCACGCCACTTGCGTGACTAGGAATACTGCTCAGAAGAGCGAATATATGTGATCAGGTTGCCTGACCCTAGCGCCTTAGACCGCTCGGCCATCTTGCCCGGTTGTTGAAGAAAGCAACCTAGTAAGCACACATGTTCCCCAACCAGGTATACAATGCCTTGAACTACTACTCTGATGCTTGGACGCCGGCCGTCGAACACGGGCTAGTCTTGCTTACTTGGTCTGATCATGGCTGTGCGCTGAGTTGAAGGCACAACGTCTCATGCAATTAACCCGCCTCACTTGAATAGGCAGGCTGTAGGACGATACATAGCACTATTGACTGGCGGTTGGCGGATGGATTCGCAATTGAACTACGGGTAATCATATTAAGTCGCACCCGCTCTACCTTCGGCGCAACTCCGAGGGCGTGTGCCGCATACTCGATCTGTCGCTGTCAACGACACGATGAGGTCATAGCCGTATGCACGACCCGATGCAACGCATCTCGCTTGGATGCACGTCCGATGAGTGAGAGGGTCTGCGTCCAGAAACCGGACAGGAAAAAAAAAAAAGGGGGGGCAAACTCAAAATCGGACCGCAGTGGGGTGTCTGGCGTGGCAGGGCGGGAATGGCCGACACTTTGCTATGGTAGTCGTATGCAGGTGCAGGACAGTGGCAAAACGAAGTAAAGCAACGCGATGGTATGTGGGTTGATGAGTAGGGCAAAAGTATTCGAGTGGATAGGTGCAAAAGGTAATGACAAGAGTGGGATTCGAACCCACGCCACTTGCGTGACTAGGAATATTGCTCGGAAGAGCGAATATATGTGATCAGGTTGCCTGACCCTAGCGCCTTAGACCGCTCGGCCATCTTGCCTTGGATGCTGATTGGAAGTGTTGGTGGCTCTATGCACGGCGAGAAACAGGAGGCATGTCGCTAGGTGCTTTCGGTTCGCAGACCGTTCTGGCTATTGCATGGTACCCTACTATCAAACTCCAAGGTGTCAGATAAATAGGTTTCTGGGATCCTTGTTGTGGTATTCGCACGCTGCAACAATTCCAGTAACCCCAACATCGTGTGGCCGAGCCTCTGCTTGCAGCCTTGTGTCATGGGTGATGGTCATCGCAACTCTGTGGGAAGGCAGCCATTTGCCGGTGTATTGATGCACATCTCGGGCTATTCATTGCTGCATTTGGGTTCGTGGCTCTTGAGGGCTCGGCTTGATTTTCAGTGTGCTTGAGACTAGTCTAACCGGAGAGGTTTGTTGGCTCTTGGCAGCCATTGCGCTCGGTGTATACCAACATGCTGGTGCTTGTTGGCGTATGGTGGTATACTATTGGGTCTGGTTGTCGGTGTCTTGCCGTGGTCGGTGTTCCATGGCCTGTGTGGTACCTCGCATGACACACTGTGCGTGATCCTTTTGTATGTGGTATTTGATACATGCCTCTGCTTGTGGCTCGTGTCCTTGTATGGCTATCGGTCTCCGGTGTTCAGGTACCATGGAAACGCAGTGGGTTTTGTTCTCGCTGAAAATGGCAGGGGATCTGTCAAGTCTTACTTGTCATTGTTTTCATATGCACTCGCCTGGTGCGGCCCTTATGGTTGGTTTCCCCCTGTCCCCCCCCTGGCTACCCGATATATCTCGCGGTTGTCTCGTCATGGTTGTTGGGGCCAGGACGTATAGGTGATTGCTGGGGATGTTCTGTGGTTTCGTCTGGGGTGTGGTTCGTGCTTTTTGATGCTAACCGGGGGTGGCTTTGCTTTCCAGTTCTTATTGTACGTGTTGACTTGTTGTGGCTGTTTGTTTTCATGGATGGTGGTCTGGTCGGCCGGGAGGCTATGCCTTCTAGTAACTATAGCATCCAGCCCGAAACAATATATAACCACAACGCAATGCACCACTTCAGTCCACCACCACCCAACACCCCACAAGGATAACTTATACTTACTACAAAGAACAAGTCGGCAAGCCCAAGTACTATTTCACAACACTCAGCGAATACCTCCAGCACAACCACCCCAGCACCTCAACTCCAAACTCACACATAAATGATTTTGGAATGCGCCGGACTAGCTTGCTTTCTACATTTAGCAGAGGTTGTGAGCTCTTTTCATCAAATAGGCAAGATGGCCGAGCGGTCTAAGGCGCTAGGGTCAGGCAACCTGATCACACATATTCGCTCTATCCGAGCAATATTCCTAGTCACGCAAGTGGCGTGGGTTCGAATCCCACTCTTGTCATTACTTTTTGCACCTATTCACTCGAATACTTTTGCCCTACTCACGTAGCGGGAGAATCACGTACGCCGTAGGGGAACGGAGGGGGTGAGATACATTTTGTTCACCCGTCGACTGCGCACAAACCCGTTGCCTACCCAGCGACACGGCACTGCCTTTTGATTTCCTGCTAAAAGTTGAACCCCCTTTTCGCTATATCAATCTAATCTAATCTGATATTTCGATCAAACCAACGGAGCTCACTTTTATGCAATCCCTGCTGCACCGAAGGGTCCACACCCCCCCCCTCCGCTCTCCACCGGCACCGTGTGCATCCGCATCGGAGATCGGAGGGTGAAATGAGGTCCCATGCCCGAGGACCCTTGTTTGGTGCGATTCTGCAGCTGGGATGTGTTCGACCATATAATATACATCATAAGTTAAAACCAGCGCCGATGATGCTGTAGTCGTGGGATCTGATCAAGACCGACGCGACGGTCTCATGCCTGCCTACGAGTGGCCAAGGATTTTTTTTTTCTCTTCAGATAATGGCCCCATTACAAGTCGAGCGCCACGCGGTTACGGTAATCATTCAATTAGCGATTAGACTGCGGGTGAGGCACAGCGGACGGATTCTGCGTAGGCTCATCGCTTCATTACACATGTATACATCATTAATACGGGAACGACAGATCGGGGAGCGGCTCATCCAAGCGCCACCCGGCGTTGCCCGCAGGAGGCGCGAAGTGCCCACCGGCCTCAACGGCGCCCGGGACCGGCTGCATCGAGGAGAGATACATCATCGGCGCCGCAGCGCCCCCGACGGCCGGCATTTCCCTCACGGCGTCCGCCCTTCCAGCCGGGTCGTCCGCATACCATGGCTCCATGTAAGCCGGGGCACCACCGGGAACCAGCGAGGGCAACATCCCAGGCGGCTGTGCGCCGGGCACACCTGCCGCCGTGGAGGTCGGGGGCGGGAAGATCCCGCGCAGGTACGAGGGATTCTCGGAGGAATAGCCCGCCAGCCGTCGTTGGAGCTGTTCGTACCACTCGCGGTTCTTGACGGCCACGACGTGGTACCATTTGCTCGGGACGCGGAATTTCTGGTTATCGCAGGCTTCCGATAGGGCATGTGATAGGCGATCCAAGTATTCGTCGACATTAATCATCTGTGGAGTGATAACCTCGCTCAGAGGGCCGAGCTGGGTCATGTGGTAGATACGCAGAAGGGAGGAGACCCCTAAGATCATCCGCGTGTAGGTCATATTTGGTAGCTTGCGCAGGGTCGGAATGTCGCATTGCAGGAAGACGTCGAGAAGTTGCTGGGCAGAGAGCACCCATTTCGTGATGATCTGTACCCGCGCCGCGCTGATCGGCACATTGGCCCTATGTCGCTCCGTGTCGCCCTCGAGAGGGGGCAGTGTGTAATACCTGCGGGTTGCTGCGTCGGGGTCACGGTAGCCCTCGCCCGCAGCTTGTTCATGAATCGCAAGGTAAAGGTAGTGGTATTCAAGATCCATCCAAGCTAGAGAGAATGAGTGTCTGGTGATATATCATTAACCGCGGACGTGGATACGTACTCGTGAACATATCCTTCGGAATCGACATCTTCCACTGCAGCATACGAGTGTCGAACCACTTGAGGATCGGCAACATCTGCGATTCCAACATCTGAGTGTCCGTCAGAGTGTTGTCATGACCTGCAGCAGCCAGTGTCTCATCCATTATCCTCTGCAGCCCGAACCATGCTGCCAGTTGCTGGTCCAAAGCACTGGTAGAGACACTAAGATGCTTGACATAACCGCCGATGACAGCATTGTGGCAGAGCATGTTCGGTCGACGTGTCTGCATGCTAACACTGTAGACAAGTCAGTAACTCAGACAGTAAAATGCTGGTGAGCGAGTGGCCCATACTTTGATGCGAAATGATAGCAGCCGAGGACGGCCCGGGCCTGGTCACTATGTACTGATGGGGGCAATTCCCCCTCACCCGCATGGCAGCGTTGAGTCTTGCGACCAACGGCACCGGCTGCGATCCCAAGCTCTAGCGCCATAGTGGTTGCGATATGCGTGTATTGATAATACTGCCCATGCATAGCTGATTTGGGAGGGAGGTAGTAGATAAGCATTACGAGGAGGGCTTGTACCAAATCTAGTGACTTCTCCTGCCTTAGAAAGAATCGCGTCGCGAAGCCGGCGAGAAGTTCTTCATGTAGGACGGTCGCGTGCGGTGTTTCAAGCGTTAGCGACGCTGCTGCGATGATGGACAGGAACAGCACTGGCTTCGTCCTGCGTAGGAAGTCGGCACTCGTGTCCCCCGGAAGAACAACCACCGGAAAGAATTGAGTGAGTTCAGAGATGAAGACAGACAGCAGCATCTGTGCCGTCTCCAAAGAGATAATACCACGGTCGACGACATCTGCAGAGCCGGGCGAAGAGCTCATGAATGTCGAGCCAGTGGTGCTGACATGGGAAGGGGGGTTGGCAACCGGGCTTGTCACGATCGGGCGAGGAGGACAAGATGATGAGGCAGTCGGTAAACGGGCAGAGTCGGAGATGACGGATGCAAAAGGTGTTATTGTTGTTGTTGTTGTTGTTGTTGCCGCCGCGCAAGTGGGAGCCGTCTCTGAGACGGGACTTGCAGTGGTGGCGGTAGCGGCGGAGGCGGCAGCAGCAGTGTCGGCGGCGGTGGTGGTGGGGGAAAGGGAGACAGCAGCGGCAACGGTGTCAACGCCGGCTGAATTCGATCTTTGATTCGGGGCATTCTGCTCGTGGAGTAAAGCGCGCAGGTCGCGGACATCTTTCTCCAGCTGAGCGACCCGTGATCCGGTCTTTTTTCGAGGCTGGCGTCGCAGGGTGTGCGCAAAAACACAGATTCGTCTGGTGCGGGTGCAACGTTGGCATTGATGCGCAATATTCGGATCCGGCAGGCAGCGGACTTTGAGGGCTCGACAATTTTCACACGACTGGTTCAAGGGCGGCGTTGGACCTGAGGGATGATCCGGACGGGCAGCAGCAGACATGATGCGCGCAAGGTGCAAGAGTTCGCTCAGGACGGTGCCTGCAACTCTGCATTGATAAGTTATTTATTAGACTTGCGTAGTGCCAAGACCAGTAGTGGAGGTTCGCTTGTCTGTGGGGAGTCAGCAGGTGCAGATCAACATCCCTGGCGAGGCCCAAGGGATTGTGGCAAGCATTACCATAGAGTAAGAGCCAGCGGCTCATGCTCATATGGAAGCTCAAGGCTGCCCTCACCCAAAATGTAATCGTGCTAGACCATGGGCAGAAGGGGGTTCATAAAGGCTCAAAGGCTTCAAGGACACTTGTGGTGTGGGCCTCTGCAAAAGCAAGCAAGCAGGCACGCAGGCACGCAAAGGTGTAAGGTGCAGTCTAGCCAGTGGATCGAGAGAGCTCGGTGGGCCCAACGGAAAAATAAAGCGTCGGAGGTCGGTGGTCGATTTCCCACCCGAACCTCCGACAGGGACTGACTGCCCTTAAATTAGCCGGCGGAGGCCCAGGCTCTCAGGGTGATGATGTCTGAACGGCTGCAAGTCAGGTCCTGGGAGGCACAAGTGGTGCAAAGCACAGCTTATCGCTACATGCCGAGTAGTACTGGGCCTTCAGTGCATTCAATCGAGATTGAAGGGCGACTGGTTGCTGGGGAAAGAACAGGGGAAGTGTGGAAGTGTGGAAGTGTGGAAGGATGTGGAAGTGTGGGCAAAAAAGCGGGCTGCGGGCGCGGGAAGTTCAATTCAATTCATGCCTGAGGTGTCATAATGCACATTGACTCCCCAACCTCCGACCCATTACTGAGCTGATTTCTGCATGCTTTGCCTGACAACAACGGTCTTTAGAATTCTAGATTAAAAAGGACAAGCTATTACATGCTACACCCTTTAGTGACTGACTTTATTATTATGTTCCTCTCCGTTGATCGAAAAAGCCATGCTGATGTTGAAAATAAATTCCACTTCTTAGTCATCCCGTCTTCGAATTATCCACACCACGGCAGCTTTAAAGCGTCGCCGGGTTCACCATGCAGTAGTCCAAATTATGAACACTCGTGTCGGGATTACCGGTCCAGGTACTGACTCGATTAGCCGGTCAATGTCACTCAAAACCAGGCTCTGGGACCAACTTACGGGAAAGGGTGCGAAGTGCCACTGCCTCCGAAGACAGCAAAAGTAAGGATGAAGACACAGATCTGCGTCCCGCCATCTAGAGCAGCGGAGACAATGTAGTTATACTTGTTGAAAAGGTGCGGGTGGTAGCGACGCAGCCAGAACTGAGCAGCGAAGCCAAGAGCGAAATAGACCGGAATGGAGGCGTTGATGCCCACGAACAGCCAGCCCATGTACCACAGAATGATCGAGGTATTGAGGTAGGAGAAGATGCCGGACGGGTAGAAGCGGTTCGCCAGCCAGAATGGAACAGGCACGGCGAAGCCGACCAGGTAGGAGATCGTGACCCATTGGTACCGGCCACCGATGGAGAACATGTCCTTGGCCATACTCCAGGCAATCGCAAGGCTGTTGAACTGGTAAACTGAGATCAGCCGGGTTCCTCTTTGTCTGGGAAGCCAGAAGGGCACTTATCTGAACATTGGCACCGCTCCAGATATTGGTACCGTCTTCGGAGAGCAGGATTTCCGATTGATTTTGTACGATGCTTCAGGACGGCAGGTCAGTACACACATGGAAATCGTAACCGTGGACTAGAATGGGGTCGCACATCAACATCATCACATAATTGAATAGGGCCCCGATAATGCACCCGCTGACTTGCACGAAAAAGGTGCACCGTGGGGATAAGTGGACCTGCTGCGCAAGTCGTAGGTCCTTGGCTAAAACCTGCCCCTGCTGGAGAGAGTTATACGTAAAGCAAGTGAAATAGAGGTCTGAGGACGCATTAGCAACGAGCAAAGGTGGAGAGTGCACCCGGGGAGACACATACTGGCCAATGGCTTGCCAGGGAACATATAGCCCGCCAACATCTGACAGATTGGCTGCACATTGAATTGGAATCCGGTCAGCCCATATTGGGCGCCGAAGAAGAGCATGAAAAGAAGCGTGAGCAAGTTGGCGATGATGAACCCCCACCAGGGGAGCGTGGACTTCATGGCATACAGACAGCCCATACCGACGGCGAAACTGCCAAGGAGCACTGCTCCCCACCACCAGAGCGGCGTGTCATAGTACAAGTTGCGCAGCATGAGCCGGTAGTGTGGGTCCAGAGAAGTGTCGTTCACGCGACGCTGCAACCGCTCCTCCGGGGTCTCCTGATTCGCCCAGAACTTGTATGTCTCAGGCTTGAGCCACTTCTTGAGTTGGCTCGGTGCAGCCCACGCCCAGCCCACCTTGATATCGTCGAAGTTCCATAGTAACATATGCGTCAATGTAGCAGTTAGACCCATATTCGATGTGATCAGGTAGGCGACGTAAGTGCCGGTCAGCCAGGGCAGGCCTTGCTCTTGCAGGGCTTGAGGATCAACAGTATAGTCCGCATTGAGGATGAGGGTTTGATTGTAGGCATTGTAGTTTGTGGAGTTTGAGTCACCATAGTAAAGCAGCTGAGACAGGAACGGGAAGTCCTGCGAGCGCCAGATGTTACCATAGTACACACCCATGAAAAGCACAATGCACCCTATGTAGCCAATAAGGTTGTTGGTCAGGTAGTAGAGCGGAACCCAAAGTGGCGAACCAAGAGATGCTATATAGTTCCAGTCAAAACAAAGGGAGAGGAATCCCAGCCCTTCGTTTCCAGAGGCACCACCAAACAGATTAGTGAATACCAGATTGTGCTGGCTGGCCAAGCAGAAGATGGAGACACCCTCCAAAACAGGGAAGATGTATTCGGGGATGATCGTCCAGACGAAAAGCGCCCCGAAGAAGATATAGAAGATCTTCAGTTTTGCCTTCGCCTCTTGCTTGTCCTTGTGTATGGACTCGAGAAGAGTAGTGATGGGCAACGTCATGGGCCAGATCATCTTGGTCGGGCGCACGATCACATCGCGCAGAAGACCCGCAATCCCGAATCCGATCAGCTGGGAGGAGAGGACGATGAAAATAGCCGCGGCATGGTTGGGATAGCCACCGTAGAAAAGCTGTTGGGCCGAAAGTGCTTCAGTGGCCAGTGCAGACTGAGTGGCGGCCGAGGACATCAGGGCAATAGCAGCGTGTTCTTTGGCATTGAACGGCCCGGGGTTCAACAGGCGTCCGATCACACCGCGACGGGGAATGGCATACGCCATGGCTTCTCCCAAGATATAAGCAATGACGGTTAGGAACACTTGGGAGACGTAGATGGTCTGCGGCTTGAAGTAAAAGATCTCCTGCAGCACACCACCAAAGATAGACAATCCAGCCCCTGTATGAGATTAGTCATAGACGCCGCCTGGCCTTTTGCAATGCTACAGACATACCCAGAAAAACCATCCGGAAACTCCAAGGGTTGAGGGAGGGATCATCCTCGACCTTGATGATCTGGGTGACTAGATCCGCCGCGGTGTTCACCACCTGGTCGCTCTCGAAGCCTTGATCCTCGTCCGCGGGGAACGTTTCTCCCTTCTCGAGGATCCTGGGCTCCATCGAAGATTGATCGTTTCCAGACTTCTCCTCATACTTGTCAGTCAGCCCCTCGTCTATCGAGAGCCCTGCCTGTTTGATCTCCATGGTTGCAAGAATGGGAGATGTGCGTCCTTGCACCAGCACCCATGACAGATGGAGTTCCCAACTTATATGAACCAAGGGGGCCCTCACACCCTTAGAACCGGCCGACCGGCTCGTATTACAGTGGCGGAGGATTAATTTGCAGCTGATAAGCGAACCATACCTTGCTATTTGCTAAGTTATCGTCCAATGCCTAGCTCCGGCGCAACGCGGCATGCAGCATCAGTATCGAGGCTAAGCATCGGCTAAGCATTTTTAGTGGCGCTACCCGAGGGGACTAGCTGATAAGGACCCTGCTCGGTTACAGTAGGCCTAACGTAAAGACTTCTGAGATGTTGATAGTCTCGTCTCGGATTGGGCGCGATAAGACACCCCGCCATTTTGGTGGGGGCATCAACAAAATCCTTTCTCGCACTCCGTCGGACTTGCGCAGGGGGTTGTCGGGTCGTCGGGTCCAAGCGACACCCCAGGGTACTAGATATCAGAACGGTAGGTACCGGTCTCCCCACAGGTTGTCGGGTCACTCAAATCATTTTTGGGTCGGGGGTTCAGGGATATTCCCCATGGTGCATACCGTGAAAACAATAGCTGCCAGAATATTAGTTCATGTTTCTCACTGCCAAGGATAATCCTGGATATGTGATATAGCACGTTTCTTGAAAGCTAATCGTGTAGAAGACAAGTAAGCTGAAAAATAGCAAGCAGAGCAACGGCAATCAAGCACAAATACAACTTAGCTGATAAGGAGTTTGCAAGTCTTACAGGGATTTGTGTAAGGTGGCAACTGTTCGGCTCTGGCTTCGTTGATATGGCATGTAATCACCAGCCCCGACTCTCCTACTGGAGTAGAGCTAAGCTGACTGAACAGGCAACAAACTAGTAAAAAGATAAGCTAGGTAGAGCAAATGTCTATCTTTTTTACGGGAACCTCACTCTAGGTTGGGGCTGTTGAGTCAATTGTTCGTTGCATAGGCTGCGAAAAGTCGCAGTACCACTGCAAGAACTGCAAAGACTTGAAAGGGTGCATGAGGGGCTTGCATATCTGGTCGTCTTGCCTTAGTCGCCTGGAGTGGTCCGGAATTCGGCCCGCTCAGGCCCGGGTAGAGCATGACCTGCTGTCTCTGGAACTTATCGTGATAGTCGTGCTCCGTGTCACTCGTCACTCCCAAGCGACGAAATCTACCCATAGAGATCCGAGACAATGAGTAATGTGATGGTGAACGCCGATCGCCAGGTGGATTGCTCGTTGGCTTAATCGAGAGCAGTCACCAGCAGAAGGGTGGCGGCCAGGAGCCAGGTTAGCTCCGAGAATGTCGACTCTGAGATAGGTTCTCTGCAAGGACCAAATTAAGGCCAACACTAGCGTTGGGCTTATTATGATGGGAATAGTTGCTAGACAAAACCATGATCAGAGATACGGAGGCGACACGTTCCGGGGGGACTGGTTATTGTCGTTCAGCGGTAGAGACAGCGAACTAATGAAAACAAGAGAGACCTTACTTGAGAAGGACTATCCATCGCCAGGTGGAGTGTTGAGTGATTGCACCTCCGAACAACGAGCCCAGAAGAAGCGAGAAGACAAAGACCACTGAGATCATACCGGTATATTTCGCATACTTCTCAGGGGGCTCTTTAGGACGATAATCGTGCAGAAGAGTTGCCTGCACCACCGAGGCCTTGGAAGGCGCGAAAGAAAATCTTAATCGACAAGGGTTGGTATCCGCAGCGGGATGTTGTGCACCTTGCCAGTGATTACTGTTGGAACTCACAGTTTTTCCTTCGTCTGAGCAACACCACAGGCTGCGAAAAAGACTATAAACAACCCGACACCAACTAGAAGGCATGGTTTCCGACCGAAGATATCACTAAATCTGGCGGAGAGAACGAGGACTCCTGCAGAGATCAATCAATACCAGCAAGGGAGTTTGAGAGTGGCTACCTACCGGCATATCCAAGCATGTATGCCGTGGAAATCTTGTCCAGTCCGCCAAACTCAGTCGATATACTGATCAGAGAGGTTGTCACGACAGGAATCTCAAGATTTGTTAAGAAGAGGCACAGGCAAGTCTTTAAAGTCCAGGTAAGCGAGGTACATATCACGCATTATAGCAGAAACTTGGGGAGGTCAAACTCACGTCGCAGTCATTATATGCAATCGATCCCCGTAAAGGCAGGGTGTGGCTGCATCAAGGTCATCATTGGGTGCTGTTGCATCTTCTACAACTGCAGTCCGAATGATGCGAGGTTGCGCACCCGGTCCCGGCTTGGGTTCTTCCATGGTCGACAAAGAGTGTGAATATGTAAGAGGAAAATTTCGAGATAGAAATTGGAACCAGAAATAGTTCGGTTTGGGGACCCCAAAGACCTTAAGAGAAGATGGATGATTGTAGGTACCGTTCCGTCTCTACTGTCTGACCCGAATCTGATTGGTCCTTTCGCCTATAGTATCTAGAGCTGACTGCCGGGTCACGGGTGTGTTGTATGGTTAAGTAATGCTTATGTTGCCCGTGCTTTTGACCTTCCTTACTCGAATGTTGGGGATATCCTGCTTTACTCTCACTTTTAAATGTTTCTTGTTGAACATGCGAAGATGATATCTTTACCGTGTTCGGCCTCGTCCATGGCTGCAACCCGGAGCAGCCCTCCGACGGGCCTTCTCCGAGTACATCCTGATTTAGGCTGACCTGCAAGCAGTCATCCCGGCGCGTCTCAGTCTTCAAGATGCGGCCACGCTGGGTGTCGTCGTAATCACCATCGGGCAATCGCTTTATTAGAGCCTACGGCTGGCTCTTCCTCCATCCTCTCCTCCATTTTCTCCCCCATACCAACCTCTCCACCACAACACATCCTCTTCTATGGGGTTCGACCGCGGTCGGCACCGTGGCGATCCAATTCGCCAAGCTCTCCGGCTACACGGTGGTCACGACCTGCTTACTGCCCCAGCATGAGTCCCTCGTCCGGAGTCGCGGCGCCGACCAAGTCTTCGACTACTGCGACCCGGCCGCCACCAACCAGATCCGCGAGGCAACACGGCTGTTGGATGAGGGAACCATTGTTTCGCACCCCCGTGCGGTTTTCGGATGGGGGCTTGCCCGGGGTGATTCCGGGGTTGCATGCTTTGCGGGAGGGGAAGACGGTTCGGAGGTGTAAGTTGGTGTTTGACGTTGAAGAGCAGAGCGGATGAAAATGAAGAAGAAGATGATGTTTTTATTGTCAGAACGGTGGGTTTGTTTCCATGTAAAATACCGTTCACGTGTAAACCGGCTCTTCGGAAGGCTGTTGACTTGCGAAGCATGATCGAGAATTGAAAATAGCTGTGCACTATGATTTGGCTCGGATAGTTCAAGGCTATAAACGAAACCATGAATGTCGCATGTTCCTGTCTGTTAGTTGAAGACTCGAGGCTTTTATCAGACCAGGCCTCTCAGGCCAGGGGCGTTTGGTGGAAAGAGTGTCTCTGGTGCGCGGACCGAATCAGCGCCTGATACAAAAGAGTGCAGAGTTTTTGGAAGCCCATAGTTCCAAAATAGTATATACTTGTTTCTCTTCTGTCTTTCTTGGTGCTTATTTTTCTTCCCAAATATCGGTTTGATACAAGATTGACATGACATTCTGCGCTTATGCAGCACCAATCTAGCAGGAAGTGGCGCCGCTCATGCATTAACGATCTTTAATCGAAAGTTGCATCAAGCGCAACGAGCCAATTATATTGTACAAGGAAATTGATCCTTGAATAACGCTTGGGTAGTCACCTGGTGGTGTCCCCACTCGTCGCATCTTTGGATCGAGTATGTGCACGCAACATATGGACTTCATTGGCCACGAGTTTTCTTGGTAGAGTCATCGATGATCACAGAGCCTCAACTGGGCGGCGAAACTGTATGGCTAGAGAGAGAGAGAGAGAGAGAGAAGGAGTGAGAGAGACGCCATGCCCTGTTGCTGGTCGCAACAACGTAAACCCCCTATAGTTTTGTTCTCTTCAAGTCTCAAGAATGTTCTTAGAGAAATGCCCTGCATGAAAAGACTCACAGACCATACGGCGGGTGGAACCACCGAAGAGAGCGGGATAGAGCAGTTCGTGGGAGCACGATGCTCGTGAGTCGTGAGCCACCAATTTTCCCGCTACCCCTGACTTCGTTAGCCCTTCGATAGCCCTGCTGATAGTCAGGAATGTGTATGCAGGATCAGAGACGAAGGAATTGTTTATCGGAGCCGAGGAGCAAGGGAGAGCGCTAAACCATTCTAGAAAGGAAGAAGTGGGTTTCGACGCCGTATGACTGACGGTTGGTGCGCCATGTCATTCAGGTCAGCGCAAATCAAATGGCTCCCAAATGTGCAGTACATGTACACGCAGTGCATAATTCCCGAGCATTCCGAGTTAAGTAAGTATGAGTGCAGCCACCCTTGGCGCCGAGGCGGGCTTCTAGAAGGATGCCATGTTGTGCAATATAGTTCGGCTCTTGGAGATATATGCCAGCTGTACTTACTTGCTATCTGGAGATATTGAATCTTGGAGTGTTGTAAGAATCCTTGTAAATTTGAATTGCCTCGGCAACAAGGGAATGGTTCTCGAGCCGGATACACGGGCAAATTTCGGAGCTAGTGGGGGAAAGAGTCGGCCATTAATAAGAGACAAAGAAGAATAATGAGAATTGTGACGCCTTTCACTGCATTACTCTTCGAAGGAGTAATAGGATACTTATCACACCCTATTATTGCAGCAAGCCTGGAACCCTTTCCTGCTTGCCATGTGGTAAATGGAGACCAGGAGGTCGCATGGATTTTTAATCAAATTTAATAAGCTTAATTCACACCGACACTGACAGGGGCTGATCCATGTTTTGCTCCCGTCTGGTCATGGCCGTCATGGCCGTCATGCCCATCATTCCCTCTTGGGTTTGCTCTTCCCTCCCACGTCATGAAATTTGACTTGGCCTAACTCTCCATCTTCCCGATTCGGAAAGAGACAATAGCCGGCCCTTGTGGATAATTTATTACTCTATGACTAGTATCACCGGCTGATTCTGAAGGATTAACTCTAAACTTCGTACGAGGGAAATCCCAACCGCGGTCAGAACGTTATTCGTGGTTCCGACCAATCAGGCCAGCAGTAGCTCGTGCCGTCCTTGGATTCATTCCAAGTTCCATCCAATGCTTCTCCCACACCAAAAATTGTGCTACTCGGCAGGCGTCCGAATGCTCTCGAAGAAAGTCAAAACAATAGTACCTTTAGCACGCGTGTGTTGCTACGGATAACGCGAACTGCGCCAGAAACAAAAAAATCCGAGGACCGGCCACGACACGAGAGGAAAGATTCCGCATTGGTCGAGTCAGGAACCCGTTGCCCTGGTGGAGCCAGCCGCCCGGATTGGGGAAGCAACTCCGTGGTCGGACGGTCCCCGTTCTTGTCAGGGCTGTCATCACCGTGTAAGGTGCCCCATTCAGACCTCCCTCGTTCTCCTTTTGCCCGCACACACTCCCAACGCAGAGAATTTATTTCTTATTTATTATTTTTTTTTCTTTTATTTTTTTCCCCTGCCTGTGAGAGTGGTTGGTTGCCCACGCATGGTGTCGCAGATTCGCAACCTGCATGGCGTGGTTGTGGATCAAAAGGGGGTGTGTATGCAATTCTTGTTGAGAGAGAGAGAGAAAGAGAGATAGAGACAAGAGAGAAGAGACTCCTACAATAGGATAATTAAGAAGTGACTACATAAGGGCGGAGACTTTAATTGACCAAGAAACGCCCGCATTAACTCTTCCTCAAACTCTCCTGCCATCATTCTTTCCTACCTTTCCTTTTCTTATCTACGTCCTTCCACAGATTGCATCATTCCATCAATAACATCCTTCTAATCATCATGGCCGCTCAACATACCATCACGGTCCCCCACTTGGGTGGCATCGAAGTCGGCTATGCCCTGTCCAACAACAACACTTATGACCCCTCCAAGCCGACCTGCGTGCTCATCAACTCGATGTGCATGACCGCGTCGCTCTACCGCCCCCAGTTTGAGGATGCCGAGTTGACCAGCACCACCAACCTGCTGGCCATCGAGCCGCTTGGCCATGGCGCCACCCGCTGTCTGGCGCCCGCCGCCGAACACTTCACCTACTGGGACTCGGCTATCATGGCCCTTCAAGTGATGGAAAAATTGGACATCCAGAAGGCCTTTGCCCTGGGAACCAGCCAGGGAGGATGGGTTGTAGCACGCATGGCTCTTTTGGCACCAGATAGGGTTTGTTCTCACACTTCGACTATTTAAAGGGGGGCAAATCAACAATCGTATTGACTAACCTCACGTGCTTTCCTCTTTTTTTTCTATTGATAGATCCTTGGCATCCTGCCCTTAGGTACTTCGATGGACTACGAATCGGCCGACTCCCGCAGCAAGGACTGCTGGGACCCCGTCACCCTGCTGACCCCATTCCTGGAGAAATGGACGAGCGAGACTCCCACCCCGGATTTTGTGGTCGACGATGTTTGGTGCGGGATGGTCGCGGGGATCGGCTTCGGGGCGTCGGGAACGCCCGAGACGACCGACTTCTGGGTGCAGACGCTGAAGCAGGTCTACACGGGGGATGAGGGACGCAAGAAGGTGCGCATGGCCTTGATGTGCCTGTTGACGCGGGACGGGCTGCTTCTGCGGCTGAAGGATGTGCGGTGCCCCGTGTATTGGCTCCAGGTGAGTGAACCTTCCGGCATAAATCTGCCTATGGGAGAAGCGTCAGTATGGCTAATGTGTTGTATTTCGTTTGGCTCAGGGGACGGAGGATTTCCCCTTCAAGACCACGGTTCCCGCAGAACAAATCCAGCGGTTCTCCGCTAGTCAGGAGGCTAAATTGCAGATGGTGGAGGGAGGGGCCCATTACCTGAATGCTACGCATCCGCGGGAGGTTAACGCGGCGATCCGTGAGATGGTCACTCGCTACGGTGCCTGAGCGGGCTGCAGGGGAAGCTACAAGAAAATAATGGATCTTAGGCTACTACTGAAGGGGCGCAGATAGAATACGAAGAGTAGTACACTGTTAGTGTCAGGAGAGAGTTGGAATAGTTCAGGAACGAAACGAACTGCATGCCAATCAGTGCCAAGTGGGCAGGACAACCCGACGCTGCTAAATGATTGACACATCGGATGGGGCGACCTCGAGTTAGGGTCTTTCTAGTGGCTTCGACTACTTGGAGCCGGGGCATCCTTGGCCGAAGGTTGAGTAAATGTTAACAAGCCTTGGCCGCCGGACTGGCCGGTCCAGCCCTAATTGGGACAGTGGAACCTGAACATGTAAATTTTTTGACACTGACAGGCGGCGAATGACAGCTCCATGGCTCGTCAAATTTAAGCAGTTCGTTTTTCTATCTCTCTTTGCTTTTTCTTCAATCCCCAAAGTTCGGTTCGAGGCTACACTAGTTCCTTGTTGGCCACGCCACGCGGCGTAGAACTACCCCCCCCTCCCCCCAAAGTACGAGTAAGATTCGACTGTGCCCATCCCCAAATGTAGCGTTTGTCGGCAGCTTCGGGCAGTGGGTCTCCTCCTAAAGGTTTTCTCCATGCACGGCTCCCATATTAATAGCGATCGCCTGCCCACCTGAGATTGATGCGAGGTCTCGCTTTCCTTGGCCAGCTGTTTTCTTCCCCGGCGTAAGTGGTCATGGCGATGGATGAACAGCGGTGGGCGACCGCCACCACCACCTCAGTGACGGTGCTTGCCTTTCTGTGTGTTGTGCTGCGGATCGTTTCTCGACTGGAACGTAAGCAGAAACTCTGGTGGGATGACTGGATGATCATCTTTTCCATGGTATGTACTCGGCGGTGTACTTAGATCCTCTCGAATCACACTGACACACCACATCATCTAGGGGTGGAACTTCGTCGTGGTCGGCTTCATCTATGCCATGATCCACGAAGGCATGGGCGTCCACGCCGACCAATTACCGACTGGACAAGTCATCCTGATCGCCAAATTCCTGGTCGTGGCCGAGATCCTCTATGTCTTCAACCTGGTCTGGACCAAGCTCAGCATTCTGCTGATGTACTACCGCATCTTCCGCTTTGCTTACTTCAAACGCTGGGCCTATATCATCGGCACCTTTGTGATCTGCTGGGTCATCTGCATCACCTTCTTGTTCATCTTCATCTGTGTCCCCGTGCAGAAGCTCTGGTATCCGAGTCTCCCCGGCCACTGCATCTCCCAGGTCGGCACCTGGATCGCCAATGCCACCTCGACCATCGCCACCGACCTGGTGATCCTATTCCTGCCCCTACCTCAAGTCTGGAAGCTGCAGCTCCGCCTGTCCGAGAAGGTGGCCTTGACCATCGCATTCGGCCTAGGGTTCTTGTAAGTTGCTCCGGAGCATCATTTAGCCAGCCCTCATATAAACGGCCCGTCAACTGACACAAAAACAGCGTGGTCTTCGCCTCCGCCTACCGCTTCAGCGTCCTCTTCTCCTACACCGCCGCCGACAGCTCCTACACCCTGGCCCCGACCGTCGGCTGGACCGCAATCGAGATGTCGGCCGGCATCGTCTCCGCCTGCCTGCCGACCATCCGGCCCGCGCTGCAACTCGCCGCCCGCACGATGGGCATCCAAGCCGTCATGCCCGCCATCTTCCGGAGCACCGGCCACTCCGCCAACCACCTCTCCTCCAAATCCGAGGCCACCCAGCTGGGCAGTCGCTTCGCCGCGGGCGATATCCCACTTTCCACGGGTGGCGGCGGCGGCGGCGGCGGCGGCGATGGGGGGACGTCCTCCTCCCGCCCCGTCGTCCGCCATTCGTTCTACCATCTCCCCGACGAGGGCGAGTTGTCCGAGATCGACAGTGTCCCGTTGAAGTTGGATGTGTCGCTGCGGCCGAAGCATGATCGGGGCCAGACGGTTACCAAGATCCGCGGGCGGACGAGCGTGGCGTCCGGGGAGGACGATCTCCTGCCGTTGCATGGGATCCGCGTGCAGAAGGACTTTAGGCAGGATGGGTAGGGGCTTCGTTTGTTTTTCTTCTTTGTGTGTCAAGTTATTCTATAGCGGGGGGCATATTTGGGAGTTTCCTTTTGGTATTGAAGTATAATTGGGTGGTGGTCTGTATGTATATAGTGTATTTATATCATGTGTATATTAATGGTATGGCATAATGAGTGTCAATGTCGAGGCAGTGTTGACTCGGCGGAGCTGGGATTCCACGAGGCTGTATCTTGCTGCAAGTGCCTGTGCCTGACCTTCACTTTAGCTTTCCTTTTCCCCAATAATCTTCTCATCCTCTCTTGCGGATGAGGATGGAAAGACACGAAGACGGTGACTATAGTAGATGTAGAAGCCGACGGTAAGACTTACGTCTTCTATAATATATCCAGAGCCATTACCGCTCCCCTCACATAACACACTCTTCATGCTGAAGAGATATCTCGCCTCAGTTGAAAATTCAATGCCAACGTCACAAAGATAGAATGGTCAAAGAACGTGGTCGATACTTCACCAACGCCTTGTAAGGTACGTGGAGCTGGGTCCCGCCGTCAAAGAAAAAGAATGCTATTCCTGTTTACCTTTGTTCTATTGTGTGTCTTCTACCCCCACTCCAATCTTTTCCAAGTTCCCGTGGTTTAAATTGTGACGAAAAAGATTGAGAGTACACCTATAAAACCCTTCCTCGCTCTCCAACCCACACGATCTCCACACAAGCATACTTAGCCCAGCAGACAAGTCCACAAGCAACCTTGTAGACCAAGTACCTCACACACCCCCACAAGTCAACACCCAAGCACCAACACCGCTAAAGAATGTCCTACACAACGCATCCCACCCCCCTCACCTGCATGGTCCGGTGCAACGCCAACGCCAACGCCGTCGACGGCTTCTGCGGGCTCTGTCACGAGTCCCCGGCGCACGGCAGCCCGCTGAAGTGGCATTGTACCGGGTGCAGTGTGGATTTCCACACCGAGTGCTTCCGCCGGTGGATGGACCACGCCCTGCGGGTGAGCTTGGTGTCGACCTGCCCCAGCTGTCGGTCGCGGTGGGAGATGATCCTCACGGGGCCGGAGGCGAGGACAGCGACGCAGTTCCTTAGTTTTGGGGGTTGAGCTTGGGTCTGTGAGTTATGGGTGTGGTAGGATGAATTGGTGAACCGGGGTATATAGGTGTGTAGGTAGTGGCTGGCTTACTTGAAGGATGTTGAATTTACTCTCGGCAATGAATTGGGTTCTTTCATTATTCTGTTTTTGGTTTGTAAGCTCTCGTAATCATGGAGATATTGTGAATTTTCAGTTTATGCCAATAATTAGCCGGATTTAGTGGATGGGGTTGAGTCATTTAGATGCGAATAGTACTTGCATGTTTGTGATGCATCTCAGATGTGTGAGCACTGTGCACGTCATATCAAGGTTGTAGGAAAAGAATGCAGTCTAAATTTCTTCACATAATTTTACAGTGGCCATGCATCTTGAAACTGTCAGCAATCAAAGAAGCACTATAGAATTGCCGAACCAAGGCGTCAGTCCTGCTGGTTCTTGTCTGCGTAGTGGGGTCGGGCTAAAGGTGAGCGGTGGGTCATCGTTCTTCCTTCAGCCTTCTGCCCTCCGCAATCGAACATTCTTTAAAGAGGATCGATCAGTCGCACATATCACTCCCATCCATCATATCAAGTTTAGACAACAGGCCTATCTGGCTGGTTCAAGTTAGCGAGAGTCTCCATAAAGTCGTGGTTGCGAATCGAGTGAAGGCCACGATGGTGAGGTGCACCCTGACCTCCACAGAGGCTATCTTTGCATTACATGCATAGCTTGTGTCTACTGCTACAGAGGACGGCTCGAATAGAGCGGCTGTTTCTGCGATTGATGACATATCTTTCAATGCTAATATAGGAAAACCTGATTTTATATTGTGGATGATGAGGAGTCAGTGGAATCGCTGGTGGTGCTGGATTCGCGGCTGTTACTCACCACAATCCGGTTTGCTTCTCGGGTGAAATGGAGGTGAGGTACGTCTATGGGCGGTTGCTCGTGGCCTGTCATGGCTGGGCAGTCGGCGCCATGTTTGCAGCTCTCGAGACCGTTGTCTTCGAATGCTTGGCAGGCTCTCCCAGTGTGCTTGTCCGGGATGATATAGCCACTGAAATCCGGGTAGTCGACCTCCATGCCGTAAAACTCGAGGACCGGCGCTCCGAAAATGGTGTATCGGATCTTCTGGTCCTGGAAGCTGGAGACTACAAGTCCGCTGTAATCCATTTTTTGTACAGATTTGGGTGTGGTTTGTGGTTCTCGTACAAAATGAGTCAGATGGTCAGATGGTCAGGGGGTTTGAGACTGTGAATGATACTTTCGGTGTTGCCGGGTGATCGAAATGTCTCTTTATAGATCAGCTTGGGCGTACTTGTCTTTCAAGATGGTCTAGGTTAAGAGGGATCTACCATGCGGCTGGGTCTCGAGATAATGATCCTGTCGTGCGATCTATGGCTGACTTTCAGCTCTTTATCCTAGATTATGGAGTCTGAGATGGAATCAACGAAGAAGATATCCTCCGACAGTGATTCACACCATTCTTGCTACTGAGTGATTACTCTCCACCAAATCATCCATCTAAAACCGTCCATGCCTTGTGCTATGCTCCTCAGGTAAGAGTTACGGTAAGAAGGTAGCCAGTATCATGGCTAATAGACACTTCGAATATCGCCAACATCGACCTATTATAAGGATGTGAGAAGGAAACGGTACTTCAGTACAGCTCCCGCCTGAGCATCACTACAGCATTAGCACATGCATAACTCATTACTAATATATCCACTATCCACACAGTCACGGGACGGGACCCTCCCCTCCGCCTCGGCCAGTTCCACCGCCTACGTACATCAAGCTGTCAACACCACCATCATCATCACCACCACCATCCCTCTATTTAGTCCACAATCAACCCAGCAATACCGTTACCATTACCGTCTCCATGCTCCACCACCTCCCAAGATGACGGACTTAACCCCAACCCTCCACGAGCTCCTAAAAAGCAAGCCCAATGCCCCGCGCCTCTCGAAGGGTTATCTCTCCACCGAGGCGGCGGACGAGTTCCTCAAAGAAGCCTACCGGATTGTACGTGCCCCCAGTCTACCTTTAAAACCCCCTCCCGTCCTCGAACCCAACCACAAACAAAACCACTAACCCCCCCAGAACAACCACATAACCTCCCTCCTCCACTACCTCCACCGCATCCGCCCCTCCTACCTCTCCATCAACCACCACCACAACAACAGCAAGTCGTCCCACAAACCAACCTCCCCAACCACCCCCTCGACTCCCTCGCCCCTCACCCTTCCAACGCAACCCACAAAAGACCTAACCGACACCTCCCGCACCGAAATCGACACCTCAACCTCCCACCTCCTCCGCCAACTCTCCACCTCCATCTCTACGCTCGCCTCCGCCGAGACCCTCCGGCAGGAGACGCGGGCGCAGCTCCTCCGCAAGAAATACGGGAGTCGCGTAGGCGGCGTTCTGGCCAGGTGGGCGGCCGGCGGCGATGATAATGACTTGCAAACACGCGCAACAACACCCGAGCAACGCGCCGAGGAAGCCGCGGAGGACAACACGAAGCAGCTCCGCGCGGCGGTCCTGTGGTTCCTGCAGCGGAAGCTCGAGGGGGTCGTGGCGGTGCAGCGCGGGATGGTGGAGAAGAGGTTGGAGAGGGTGAGGGAGCGGGAGAGGAGTGTGCTTTATCTGTCGCAGCAGCAGCAATTACAGCAGCAGCAATCGGGTAAGGAGCGGGGGGAGGAACGGGGGCACGGGCTGGGGCAGGGGCTTGGGCTTGGGCAAGGGTCGGGACATGCAGGCGACATGATGCTGCCGCTGGGGGAGACGCAGGGTCAGCGGTTAGAGGAAACAGAACTACACGCCATCGAGGCGCAGCTCTCGCCAGAGCAGCTGCAGCTGTTTGCGGAGGAGAATGATGCCATGGTGAAGTATTATGAGGATACGTTGAGTAAGGTCCGGTATGTTTGCCTTTTCTTTCCCCTTTGCCGGGGTGGTGGATGTCGAGTGCAACCCGAGCTAATGTGTGTGTGTGTGTATCGCAGAACCGCCGAGAAATCTCTCCTGGAGATCTCATCCCTCCAACAGACTCTCGTCGCCCATCTGTCCACGCAGGAGGAATATATCAACCAACTGGTCACGGACGCGAGCAACACGCACTCCAATATCGGGCAAGGAAACAAGGAGCTCAAGCGCGCGAGTGAGCGGCGGAGTACCGCGCAGGCCGTCTTTTGGGGCACCGTCGGACTGTGTACCTGGTTGGTGGTGTGGGATCTGGTCTTCTAGACTTTCCAGCTGTATAATTAAACAAATTCTTTAATTTTTTTTTGGCTTCTTTGCACATTGGCATTATGATAACCCCCTAATGGTTTATGTCTGTATGTTCTGTATGCTGTGTGTTATAGTTCATTCAACGAAAAGAGCAACCCGCTTATGACGTCTCCCGCACCACGCTATCCACCGCCTCGGCAAAGTAATCCAGATTATTCGTGTTCAGTCCCGCCATTGAGATGCGGCCGTTCTTCGTCTGTCCCCGGTGTTAGTATGTAGCTACCAAAACCAACCAAGAAAAAAAAACTTACCATGTAAACATGCCACTTCTCGCGCAGGATCTTAACTTGGCTCTCCGTCAACCCCGTGAAGCTGAACATGCCAATCTGATCCGTGATGTGCTGCCACGAGCCCGGCGTGCCCTTGGCTTCGAGCCTCTCCCGCAGTCCCTTGCGCATCTTCGCGATCCGCCCACTCATCGTCCGCAGGTCTTCCTCCCACTCGGCAAACAGCGTCTCATCGTTCAGCACCCGGCTCGCGATGCGCGCACCGTACGCCGGGGGGTTCGAGATCTCCGACCGCTGGAGGATGGCCAGTTGGGAGGCGATGTTGCTGTTGTTGGCCGCGGCCTCGGCGCCGGGCGCGGACACGAAATGGAACGCTCCCGTGCGCTGGCCGTACAAACCAAAGTTCTTGGCGAAAGACTGCGCGATGCACAGCTCGAACCCTTGCTCGATGAAATAGCTCACCGCCCAGGCGTCGCGGCGGAGGTCGCCCGAGGCGAAGCCCTGGTAGGCGCAGTCGAAGAAAGGGAAGTGGTGGCGGTCGCGCATCACGACGGCGACCTCCTTCCACTGGTCCTGGGTGAGGTCGACGCCCGTGGGGTTGTGCGCGCAGGCGTGCAGGAGGATGACGGACCCGGTGGGGGCGGACCGCAGCGCGCCCAGCATGCCGTCGAAGTCCAGGCCCTTGGTTTTGGCGGAGAAGTAGGGGTAGTTGGCGAGGGAGAGGCCGACATTCGTGAAGATCTGGTGGTGGTTGGCCCAGGTGGGGTTGGAGAGGTAGATGGAGGGCTTCGCGGGGTGGAACTTGGCGAGGAAGAGCGCGCCCAGGTGGACGGCGCCTGTGCCGGAGATGGTTTGGAATGTGCAGACCTGAGAGGTGGGTTCTTGTTAGTATTGGATGCTGATTGTACCGTGTACACCAAAGGGTAGACGAACTCGGTTCTCGCGAATGGCGGGGCTGTCGGCGCCGATCATGAGCTTCTGCGCCGCGCTGGTGTAATCGGCCAATCCCTTGATGGGGAGGTATTCATGGTTGAGGTTGGGGTCGTTGCGCACAAGGTCGTCGGCCTGGATTTGGTTAGTCGTGAGTCGTGATCAAACTCCCACCTGGGAAGAAAAAACCTTACCTTCTTCACAACGGGCAGAATCCACGGTTTGGCGTTGTTATCGCGATAGGCGCCGATAACGAGATCGACCTTCTTGTCGGAGGGATCTTGGCGGAAGGCCTGAGCGAGACCGAAGAGGGGATCCTCCGGGGCGGCGGGCACGTTGGCCGTAGAGAAGACGGTAGGGCTTGAGGAGCCCATGATGTGTGAAGATAGGGAGGCGAGACGGGAGGTAGCAGTGGAGAGGATGGAGGAAGCTGATGGGGTTTGAAAGGAGGAAGTGGAAGTGGGGATGGAGGAGGAAGAAGAAGTGGAGGAAGAAGAAAAAGAGGGTGCCATGAGAGCTTTGAAGTATGTTCAGAGAATGGCCCAACAGGTCACACCACCTTAAGTTTCCTGACTGGTTGCTGCTTGCGTTCACCGGCAAGTAATTCGACTGGACCGAAACAGATAAATCCCGATGTGGATGATTTGTCCATAAACAAACACGCGAATAAATACTTCAATCGGAGTAAGCTGGACACAGAGCAGGGGGGGCCGGCCAGTCGCCGATATTTAAACATCAAAATGTCGGAGAGCATGGGATAGGATGGTGAAGGGGAGAGAGGCTCAGCCGAGGATAGATGACGACATGCACATGTGTTTAGTTATCTTGCCTTCCGACTGACTGTCATTGATCTTGCATACCATAACATGCTCCTTGGTCTACAAATTCAATTCATACTGTATTCTATTACTCTTTCCATTTGTAACAAGTCCAACCGGAGCAAGCGCAGCCCGAATGATGTTCTTTCCAATTGCCCCCCCCCCCCCGGTGGTGGTGGTTCTTCAGCACCCCTCAATCATATGACAGTAAAGGCCTCCGTAAATAAGACTTATCGCTGCAGATGAACCTGAAACCTCCGCTTTCATCCACCCGCAACATTCTTTCTACCACATGCACATAATTAATTGCCCATTGCATTCCTTCTATCAGTAAATCTTCTTCCCTCACTTCTCCTAATTCTTTCAACTGTCAAGCATTCTTCCGGACAAACACCGGGGGGGGCAAAGAGAACAGCCACCTGCGTGGCCGACTCCAACCGAAAAGCAAATGGTGCCCCGCCCAATCACCGCGGCCTTGAAACCCCGATGTGTCATCCTCTTTTACCCCACTTACGGCAAGACAACCGTCTAGCCCTGCGTGATTTTTCCTTCGCCCCGTTTGAGGGGGGGCACGTAGTTTTATTTTTATATTAGGTTCGATCGCCGATTGAAGAAACATTTAACCCCTCATGGGGAGGACGGATTGTACTCTGTAGTCACAAATTAGGTCCAGCATTATCAACATCGAGAAAAGGTTTACTACATTACACTACAGGTCTCTACAATAATTGAGATAATAAAGATATATCATCAGAAGAATCAGAGCTCAAGATCACCCGCAGCTCAATTTGGAGCTGGATAACCTATCTATTCAATCCCATCGAAAGCCTCACTCAACTCAGAGCTTGAGGGAACTTCCCAAGTTCAATGTTAAGGAAACACCTTCCTCTTCGATCCCTGACACTCAGACTTAGAACAAGACCCATCCCAGGCCAAGCTCGACCCAAAACTAGACTTCCTAGCCAGGGATTTCAATCCAGCAAAAACACTTAAATTGATTTTACACACAATATAAACCAATTTGTCCAAACCTTTCCAATTCAATATTCCTGTATCTCCAGATAACAGTCACAGTCAAGCACCAAGAATGATCAGAATTGAACCCCACCAAAACCTCCCCCCCCAAAATCCAACCCAGGAAAATCGTGGAAGTTGTCCTGTTTATTTTCACTCTACCCCATGGGGTTTTCAATCCTAGCCTCGCCGGATCCCGGAATCCGAAAGCAGCTGGAGCCTGGCAGTGGTTTTTTTTTGGTTGGAGAACGGTTGTGTACGTAATTTGCGGGCGTTATTCCCCCGCGCGCCGCCTGCCCTGCCCAGTCCTTCTTCCCCGCAAGATTTCCCCTCAAATCTTTTTTGACAGTAAGTTCAAGGTTAGGTTAGGTAATTCTTTTCGAATTTCCTTTCCCATTCTCCGGAATTAGTGCGGGTGGCTTAAGCTCAATACTTGGAAGCAGGGGGAAGGGAAGGGTCACGGTGCCATGGGGTGGAAGTTGGACGGACGGGCCCGGGATCTGGGAGGTCGGGTGGAAGGGGGAAGGATTCCCGATTTGGGGGGCGTGCGGGGCCTGGTTCTAGGTGTGTCAGGGGTAATTTCTCCAATTTACCCGTGATTTAAAAGACTCTACGGTAGGCTTTGGGGTAAACGGTTGCTGAAGACTTTTGGAGGGGAGGGGTTGATCAAGTGAGGGGGGAGTTTGTGTACCAAATGAGGGGAGGAAACAGTCACTTCGCTTACTCCACCAAATAAGATGTAGTGTCGGGTGAGTCCGCCTATGCATCGAGTTGCCTCTTCTAGCATCAGCATCATCAACTGTGCTATACACGCTAATGTTCATTGCTACATACTGAGACAGTACCTGATACGATTATCTACACCTACGTATCATAACCCACAACATCGTCGTAAGTGAGATTCGATCTCCCATCTTCGAGAAGAAAAGTGTAGTCCTATATACAGCCCAGAATCAATAATCCCAATAACCCAAACAGGAGAACCCCTTCTCAAACGCCGTTTATTGCCCTTGACCATGCAACAATCAACCAAGCAGGTAACGCGGAAGAGAACAAGGATTTGCAGAAGATGAAGAATAAAGAGAAAGCCGGTAGCAGCCAGGCCGGGCTATGTAACAGCATCCCATGATCGTCATTATCTTTGGCGTTGTCAAGTTGTCGTCGTCGTCGTCGTTGTTCATCGCCCACGTCCTGTGCACCTGTGTTTGAATTCACAGTATAGCATCACATGAATGGCGTAAAATGAAAGTAGAGCTGAAAAAAATGCTTCGTCTGCGCGCGGTGCTCGAATGAAAAAATGGAAAACATGTAACATGTACAGACTGAGAAAATCGTCGTGTATGTAGATCGTTAAGTAGTGGCAGGGGCGGGTGTGACCGGTTCTTCTGGTGTCGGCTCGGTCTCGTGCGCCCGAGTGCGCACACGGAACCGCTCGCGCAGCCGTCTCGTCAGACCGCGACGTCGGCGCTCATCGCTCTCTTCGATTGGGTCAGAGGATGAGTCCTGGCGAGTCGCCTCTTCCCGGACGCTGCGCAGAGCTGCGAGACGCTCCTCGACACTGGCATCGCGCATACGGCGGGCGTTCAGCGTGTTGTGGAGATAACTGCTCAGTCGACGGTGGCGGTGCTGGTGGCTGTGGCCCTCGGGCGCCGTGGGCGTGGAACTGGCCGCCTCGGTAGCTGTTTCCGCGTGGCTATCGCCCGTGTCTGGGCCTTCTTCACCTTCGGGCTGAGCGGGGTTGAGATCGATACGACTAAAAGCTTTCGTTAGTTTGGTCGCACAGTCATGTTCGAGGTGTTCAGAGAACATACCAAAGCGGGCAGGTGCCAGACACATTCACCAACCAGGGATCAATACACTCCGGGTGGAATTGATGGTTGCACGGAAGCACGCGCAGATCTTGGCCCTTAACGAAGTCGTCCGTGCAGATTGGGCAGGCAAAGTTTGGGTAATCCGTGGTCGTTCCCGCATCGGGGGCAGTGCTGCGTGGCTCGTCCGTGGAATGCGGCGCAGCCATCGGCATCTCCTGAGAATGAGGCGATATCGGAGCAGAGACCTCATCCGTCGTGTTCGTAGTCGCAGGCATGGTCGTCGTCTCACGTCCCTCCTCTAGAGTCTCACGAGACTGCGCCTCAGGTCCCATAGCCATCTCTACATCCCCCTTGGCTGCATCGGTCTTGCCGCCTTGGTCGTTGTTGTCCCCGAATTTGACAATCGGGATCGTGTCAAGCATGGCTCGTGCTATGCCTCTTGCTCGACTCTGGCGCGGTCTTCCCGCTGTATGCCGCGGCCCATAGCGCTCAGGGTGGCGATGGGCACGGACTGCTCCGGTAATGATGATTGCTAGAAAGAGCGCCGTGATGATACCGGTGATCGTGTACAAGATGATCATCGCTATTCCCAGGTGTCAGTCACCAGTAGTGAGGCAAGGAATTCAAACACATACCAGTGTTCGGACTGTCACCGGTCGATCCGACCTGGTTGTTCGTGTTCGAAGCTATGAACGACATGTTGGTGGACTTGGGATAGATGGTAGATGAGCCGTCCCCGAGGGAAGTAAGCTGCGTGGAAAGCTGCTTGGACCAGGGCGGGTTCAACACAGTAAAAATGTTGCCGTACTGGCTGGCGGATGAGCCGGAAGGTGAATACGTGCAGTGAGTTGCAGATGCACTGTACAGGATCACCGCGGCTGCCTTCTGCTGCGCGTTGAGGACGTAGTTCACCGTGTCACTGGCATCTAAGTTCCCGGAATATGCAGAAGCGTCGCAGCTGATGACAGCGATATCCTGGCTACTTAAGGACCGAGAATTGGTGGCGTCTACGTCCACCAAGCTACCCGTGATACGCAAATTCTAGGTCGGGTCAGTCCATCGGAGTCCCCGGAATACGCACATGGTCGTATATCTCAACATTCTTGAGGCGGAGACGGCTTACTGTAAGTTCCGACTCGGTGAGATTGACCAAGGCCTGGGTCAGCGGAGCTAAGGTCACAGATGCGGACGGCACGAGTTGAGAGCTGTTCAACAAGTATCTGTAGTCTCCGATCCAGGAGAGGTCTGCCGAATTGTTGGACGGCTTCACCGTCCAATCGCCCGAAATATCTGCAGCGACGATGGGCGAGAGAAGAAGTAAAAGGATGGAGAATATCAAGACGAGAGGAGGGCGGGAGTCTAGAAGAAAAGAAGAAGAGGAGGGAGAAGAAAGTGGGTGGTGACGGGGAGGACCCATCGGCGAATCACTTAGTTAGCGATGAATGATGCTGGAGAATGGCCGGGTGTTCCCCACAGTGACGAGGCGAACGGAGACGGCGGAGAATACTGGAAGTATGGGGATGGGGAGGGGAATGGCCGGCGATCATCGGCCACGGGGCAATGAGTAAGTGATGATGTTGGCGATCACAGGAGGAGGATAAATACTGGGCGCAAAGGCTTCAGGGTCTGAACAGTGCCGCTGGCCTAACCAGAGTGATATCACTCCATGCAGGATCGGTTGATCGTCGGCGGCTACAGTTGGTAAAGGTGGTGGTGGGAAGTCGAGGGAACGGGAGGGTGGGTGAAGATCTCACAGACGGGCAGGTACTGTTACAACGATCGAAGAGCTGCGAAAAGTGGGAAAGTGAAAGAACATGCAGTGCAGTGGTGGACTGGATCAATACCCATGGAATTGAAACAGCGGAGACTAGAATAAGCCCGAATTCGGGGAGAAGTGAGGACTAGAGATTTGGGAGAAGGGTGGTGGAGAGAGGGGGGGGGAAGAAATGATGAGAATAGTAATAATGTAATGGATGCTGCGGGCCTGGAGTGGGAACAATAAGGCAAGTGAGAGTGAGAGAACTATCAGTGAGTTTTGATTGACTAGTTTAGTAGCTGATGATGGGTGATGCAGTGCCCAGTTAATGGTAGATGCTGGAACCGACGGATGGGACTGGGGCGGCGGGAGGACGGGCTGGGGCTTGCGATTGGATTACTATCACTTTAGTCTGTCTGTCTGCACCAGCCGAACACTTCCGGTGGGTTGGTTGTTGTTCGTCAGTAGTAAGTTGTCAATCAAATCAGTCAGGCTGACAATAACTAATACTCATGTCATAAAGATGTCGTTTACTCCCTTTAAGAACCACCAGCATCATCAGTCATCTGTCTGATCTGTCCGCTGCATTGCCCCATCAATCTGCGGATGATGAATCATCGCGATACGAACCAAAGAATTGGTTGTCCAGTGACTGAGCCGCGCAAGCGCCAGTGCCATGGATCGGCTCGACCATTACGGTAGGCCTGAAGTCGATGGATGATGAGCGGATGAGCGACAGATTACTCACCCCGAAAAAAAGAGGCAGGGCAATATCAGAAACGATCTGATTGCTGGAGGCATCTGTCCGTGATGGTTGAAAGTGGACCCGCAAATTGGGATAAGATAAGCAAGTCTGACTGACTGACTGGCTGACTGACGGGGCTATTTCCTCTCTCTCGGTCGAGATTGTTTCAGTCCAGGCCTAGAGCAATTGATTTTCCTTTCATCGGCCATTGTGGTCCTATGGGTTCAAAATCACCACCTTGTCAGATGCATTTCTATTGCTGGGTGGCCCTTTTTCATTGATCGGACACTTAAAACGAAAGCAGAAGCAAGAGCAAAAGCAAAAAAGCAATAAAAGAGTACAAAAAGAGAGCACTGGGCACTGGGGGTGTGCGGGGATGGCAGGGCTTGGCTCGCCCGCCGATCCTCTCTTCTCTTTTCCACTCTTCTGAGGTTCGGAGCTTCTTCCTCCCTCAATTTTTAGCTGTGGATGGACCCTAAAAGCCCCTCCCACCAACCACTATACGCAGTACGGTCGACTATCATCAATTCGGGTAATGCAGTGAGGCGGGCTGGATAACGATGAATGATGAATTCTATCAAAGGCCAGATAGACTTTAGCAAGGTCTGTTCTGGATGGCCCTACCAAAGATATTCGACCACGAAAAAGTCTTTATACTTATAAATCATTGTTAGGCCAACAGGACACCTGACCGCATTGCATCATCCGTAAACAAAAGTCTGTTCAGATCTTTTCAACTATGTACGGTAGCTTATCCAGCATCGAGTAGTGGTGTCCCAGTAGCAACAAAAAAACAAAGCGACACGCAACTTGGAACAGACCTACCGTACACACTTTTACCACAATCAACTTGACAACACTCACCGGGCGCATGGGCCTCGGAAGGATTGTTTGCTTTCTGTTTCGGCTTTTCCTGGCTTTCTCCCAATTTCCCTTTTGCTCTTCCCTTCCTCCCCAACCCCGTATTTTCCAACGTGGTCTCGCGTCATCCAGCCAGGATGGATTATTGTTTCCTTCCTTTCAACCCAACCCTCTGACCTGCATAGGCAGATCAATTCGTTATTGGCTCCAATGAATCGACGGGCTTTGGTTACATCTTCACTCTTTTCCCTCAATCTAAAACACCAGATGTCCCCCGCCAGGCTATTCTATCGAGACTTGGTTAGTTAACTTATTGAGGTGGCTGACTAAGATCCCATCTCCCGCCTCGGGAAGATTGCCTTCTTTAATCAACACCAGTAAGCCCGGTAGATGGTAATAGACCGCGGGCACCCTATTGAGGAAGGTCTGCTGCGACGCGTGACTGTCATGTCTCTTTTTTTCCCTCATGCATCAGTACATCTCCGGTGAATGTCCGCGCCCTATTCATCCATCCTTCCATGTGGAGAGAGGGCGTGCCCCGTCCAACCTCCCCCCCCCCCCTCTCCCTGTCGAGCACCGAGACACACAAATCCCGAAACTCCGAAATCGGAGCGTGGCTTATCATCCTGTTGTGGCCAGACCAGACTGGGACGGCTGAGGCCGCCAGTGAGGGAAGGGGTGGCACGTAATGTACATAAAACTCAACTCAGATTAATGCTGTGTTGGGTTTGTGCAAGTGCCAACTTTCCTAAGTTATAATCCGATCTGACACCCGAAACAGACCAGGGCTTTGTAGTCTGTAGCCAACCCAGCGGGGAGGGAGTTTTGTGGGTAGGATAATACCCTCGGTCATTGACTACTACCCTCGGCTCCTAACAACGGAGGGTAGTCATCTTACCGTATTTCTCATCTAGCCTGCAAAGGAACCCTTTGCCAAAACCGCGACGCCCCTTTTCCTAATATACTGCATTTGTTAGCATCGGGTCCAGGTAATATGGCTATCAGTCCCGTCCTCCTCCCTTCCCCCCGACAAACCCGAAGTTTAACTAATCGAGACTAGGGCCGAGTCGAAGCATCAATGGTGTTCCTATGTTGTCCTGGCGTGGATCAGGTACTGTGATTTCATGACTAGTGAATTCTAGGAGAGATGAACAACGGTGGCTATAATAGACAAGATTAATTCACCCGTCTCACCTCACCCCTACACACACAAAAGTACTCCGGATCTCGCGCGCGCGCAAAGTGCATCGCAAGCTACTCCGAGGTAGGAAAAAGCGAAGAAAAACGGCATTGCCCGGGACTAGTGAGGGTTTCCGAGCAGGGATGTGCAAATCGTGTGGTGTAGTCTAAGGAATAGAGATGGAAAGAAGTGCCAATGGGGAGCGATTGCCACTTGACTGCAACGTCTCGGAATTTCCCAACCCGATGCGAGGGTGCACTGGCTGCATTAATTGACGAAAAGTGAGCTCTTTCCCCCCCCCTGTGGCGGAACCATACCCAGCTGGGATATACTGACAGGGCACAGGGCACATGCCTCCCGGCTTATCGTACCTATGGAGGAGAGGCGAGCTACAGAGTCTATGCGTGTCTCTTGACTCCCAGACCATTGGTACTGTACTTTCGCACACGGTGCTGAAGCTCACGACCCCCATGCCTCGACAGGGCCTTCATGATTCAGGACGCAGCTGGCTCACTTGGAGACGCGCCGCTGGCTGGGCTGGCTGAGCTGGCTGGACCGCAGCCCTGCACTTGCCACTGATGTGCTTTTCAATGCTACGGTGCGACCAAGACCTCTGTGTGATGTGTGCTACCACCTGTAAGATGCTTTGCAGCTGACATCCATGTTCGCTTGGAGACTAAGCTCTGACATCCTGGTTGCATATTGTCAAGGTGATTCCGGGACGATCAAGACAAATGAAAGGGCGATAAGGGGGAGGCGACTGACTGCTCCGATGGAATCTGCGCAGGAGCAGTAGTAATTATCTGTAGCCAAGTCGCTTGTCGGCTTAGAGAAGACACCGTGGTTAGCCTTGTGTGATATATCCAGTGCATACATGAGTTGCGCCCTGATATAAATTTTCATCAAGTTTCCCATTTCATCTGTTGGGATGATCAGCGGGCTCTACGCTAAATGAGGAGGGTCCCAACCCAATACTTATATCCGCGTGTGGGGGGTTTCTGTTCTGCTGCATATGAGTTCAGCCATGAGAAATTCACCTAATTACCTGCGCCAGCCGGAGTACATCTGAACGAGACGTCCGTCTATAACTTACAGGTAGTTACACCCACGGTCTATGTTGACACCATCCATGCACGGCCCAACAGGGCAACAGGTGAAATGTGTCTAGGAAGATCCAGCCATCCTGCATGCGCACACGAAACTGATAGGTCGAGGATGCTCAGGGGAAAGTCCCAATCGGACAGGGCCACTTAGGCAGTGAGAAGCTGATCGAGCCGAATCTGTTGTGCCTCCTCGCTAGCAAATGTTGTATCACACCCATGCTCCCCAGAAATTAGCCATATCGACTACCTAGTGATGGCTACCACCTGCCGGCATCGATGGCACAGTACTCCAAACTTTGTGTATCCCAGCAAATTGTCTGCTCGGTGGGCTGGACTACCCAAGTAAGCACATACACCAGCCCCAAAAGGCAAGTACGCGCACCGACAGGTATACTATATTCGGCTGCACATATAAGGGGGAAGCAAGAAAAGGAAGAGAAAACGACGTGCGGCGACAAGGCGATTGAGCCCGGTCGCAACTTAAGGTCCGCAATATACGGATGAGATCACCAAATCCCTACTTTCGACCGCGCTTATTCATCGAGTAGTTATTATCGGGAACGACAGTCAAAGAGGATGATGCCGTACTGCCGTACTGCCGTATTGCCGACTAAAGCCGTGATCAGCTAGTGGATGCCATCTATCCTGGTCTAGGTAAGATGGGGTGGTGGTGGTGGAGGAGGAGGAGGAGGTGGTGGTGGTGGTGGTGGTGGAGTTGGTGGAGTGGAGGAGGAAGAGGGGAAGAAGAGAAATTTGGATTGGTTGATGGAGCCGGGTCTCGACCTTCATCGCGGCGTGGGCCCGTGACAGCAACACTTGGTCCGTGTGTTCCGTCCCGGCCTCTGTGTCTGTGTGTGTCTGTCTCTCAGTCTCTCTCTTTCTCTCTTTCTCACGATCTCTCTCTTCCTCTTGCTGACTGACCCCCTCCCCTTGCCGTCGGTTTTTCCCCCTCCCCTCCTCGTTCCAATCATCGATCTTAGTGAATTGAATTTGATTGATTGCCGGGCGGAGCTAACGATAACAACTACTATAATATTGTTCTTCGAATATACAATTAGTTCCCATGTCATGAATGACCCGAGTCGCTGGGAACTCGATACTTCTTTCTTTCTCTCTTTTTTTTTTGGCGGTCGGGTCGCCAGGATGCAACACCACCAATTTGCTCTTGTTTATTGTTTTCGCCTCATGAGTTTGTTTTTTGTTCTTGTTTTAATGGAGTATTCCACAAAGATCGACCGTCCCTACATGGGTACCAATAGGTACCGGTAGGCTGGCTGATAGGCGGCGGTGACTACGATATTCTGGTTTCTCCTCCAATGCTACACACTATGGATGATTGTCCAGCACAAGTACTCCATGCTCGTATCAGTTCGTAACTCAAAAATGGTTCACTGAATGGTAGAAATCCTTCCAGTTGTATCCTACCAATACCCCACGCGGTAGTTGAAAGTCAGCATGCTCGCGCAAGAGAAGGACCAGAATGGTCTTCGCTTCTCTCAATGAAGGGTGATCTGAATATTCACTCTGGTGACACTGTCAGACGGGCGACTCAACACAGATGACTGTTGCTTCTGAAGGTCTAGATGATGAATGAATGGCGATGGTGGATAGGAGGGCAGATTTAGGCAGAATTAACCCAGGTCAATCAAAATAAATTAAGCTCATTTCGAATCGATTATTTGTCGCTCCCGGAGTGTTGCGAGCAACTTACAAGGTGCTCTGCTCCTTCCTACCCATAGGGGGGAGTCAATCCGAAAATGTTTGATCCATGCATGCATACGACTGGCGTCGGTCAATATACAGCTCACTCATCCAGGAAGTTGGCCTCCCTGAATGACTCGGTAGCAGTAGCAGTGCTTGGATGGAGTTACCTTTTTAAAGTCTCCTGATTTATTACTGATCCATTGCCTTTCATCCTCATGATCGGACTACAGTAAGATCACCACTCAACCTTTCCCCCCTAAGACACAAACGGCAAAGAGGAAAGGGCCAGGGCGCGCGCCATCCTAGGTGGGACCCAAATTAGGAGCCAACGACGACGCTCAGAGGAGTGTAGGCCTCCAGCCAGGGCCTGGAATAGTAATCCATCCATCCTCCAGCGCATTTCCGCTTCTGTTACCCCTGCTGGAGGCCTCGAACACGCGGGTGGCGCGTTATTGGTTCAAAAGAGCCAGGGAGGCGTGCCAGCTTTTTTTTTGTCCCCTGCTGGAAGGGGGGAGGGTCAGTTTTGCGCTGCCGACGAGGCCGAGGCTCCCATCGACTCCAAAGCGCCTATTGCCCAATCCAGCAATGATAGCTCGGGGCCCCGGTCAGATGTTCTCACACGGTCGGAAGTACAGCCTGAACATAGTTTCTCTTTCTGTTTCTTTCTCTGTCTCTCTCTCTCTCTCTTTATCTCTCTGTTGGTGTATATAAATGTATAAGTTATAGGTGTGTCTCATCTTGCGGGGTTGAAAAGGGGGCCCAAGAAGTAATGGCGGAGGAAAGAAGAGGCGCGATTCTCAGGAACTTCCCCCAGTATTTATGTACCCGCCGCGGTATCATTCAAGGTAGAAAAAGGCAAAAAGTCAAGAAGTCAAGAAGTCAAGAAGTCAATTAACGTGAACTTAGTTTCTTTGTCTGTCCCGTGATGGTTTAAGAACAATTTAAATTTCTGATCATTCTTCCTCTCAGTGATAATAATAAATATCCCCCAAACTTACCAGATCCCACTGATCAAAACAAGGCTTGAAAATGATTGATAACTCCATTGCCTATCAATATTAATTTGGCACCATAACTAGAGAGGAGGAATTAAATCTGATAATAATCATCATCATAATAATATTAATAACACTGGGGCACTTGAAAGACACTCAAAAATAATATAGTCAGACCAGATTCATTTGATCAGACCAGGCAATCGTAGTCCCCCCAAAAAGTCCTCCTTCTGCAGAGGTACTTTTTTAGTTTCATCAGTAGATTTCCCTCTTGTTCCTTTCTTTCCCTTCTCCTGCTCCCTTCGGGGATGGTTTTTCTCTGCTCGTCCCCTCACCTCACTCACCCTCACTATCTCTCTCTCTTTCTCTCTCTCCTTCTCTCTCTCCTTCTCTCCCTACTTCTCCTCATTTCCTTCCTTTCTTTCTCCTCAAATCTTCTAAACCGAGTCGCTTTCTTCATCTTCTCTGTTTGCCTCACGTTCTCCCCGAGCGGGATAGCCCGCCAACCTCAACTTATTCAAGATGAAGGTATAATTACGACGACCATCAACCATTAGTCGACGACCGTCCTTGTTCTACCTCTTTCTCAAGGGACACAACTGGAACCGATAGTTGGAATTCCTCCATCGCCTTCATCACACCTCCTTTTCTACGCCTCATCTTCGCGCTTGAATGCATGGTCGACCACCTTTTGCATCACGTTTAACCTTTTTTTTTGCCTTTCCCCCCTCGTTTCCTTCGCCGTTCCACTACCCGACTCTCCTCCCCCCTTGACATGAACCCATTGACCCAGTCGACGAGAGAGAGCTCGTCCGACCGCCTACCACACCAAATCTCCGCCTGGACCCCATCATGGCCCCTCAATCCATCGACACTAATGCTGAGGCGATCTCCCTTTGGAGGAAGCGTTTCGACAAGCGACATCCATCAACGTGAGTCTTTTCTAAGTTCTCTTACTCAATCTTCTTCTTCCTTGAATCTTCCAATTACCATTCGCTATTGCCCAACCTCCATCTGCACTTGTTTCCCTTCCTCAATTTCTCCTTAATTGTCTAGACCGCTCGTGGACCCCCTCTCCCCAACTTTGCTTTTTCTGTTTTGTCTCGGGTGATCTACAACCGTCTCCATACACCCCCCTATCAATGAGACTGCCCGTGCTTTCTCTCCATTGCGGAGCACAGCGATCACAACCAACCCCAAACTCCAATCCCCTAGATTGATCTCATTCCAAATTTAGAAACCCCGTGATTGCCATCCTTGATATCGAGTACAACGAGCTCGTCTTGTCTTGGAAGAAGTTCCAGGAGACTCTCGCCCCATCGGATCTTGTCCAATTTCAGGAACGCGCCCAGGGACCTGAGGATGTCTTGAGTCTGGTGAGCAGCATCGAGCCGGTCTGGACGTCTAGCTCGAGGCAGCGAGTGGTCCGTGACCAGTGCACCGAGCTGAGATCCACCCTTCACGCCCACAGCATCCTTTTGAGTGCCCTGCCAAAAAATGAAGCATACTTGTCTCTCTTCTACAGTGTCCTTCAGTCAACGCTCAAGGTAACTCATATCTACAGTAAAACCCATTGCATTTCTTGGGGTGACTGACTTTTTCCTAGGCATCTGCGAACTATCCAAGGATCATGGAAGGATATATCAAATCACTCGTCATGATCAACAGGTCCTCTTGCCTGGCCATCACAACAGATCTATCGTCCTGCTCAAAAGACACAATTCACTCGATCGCGCATTTCTACACACTATTCTTCTTCTTCCTAGGCGAATTTATGGACTGGTTTGTACGCCAATCCAAATGTCGACTACTAAAGAGTCCCAACCACAACGTGTATCATACATTCCGAGATCTTGTCGGCCACCTGCGGCACAGCGTCAAAGTAATTATGAGAGGAATGGCGGATATAATGGACGTCGATGAGTACGACAGTGATGCTGAGGATATTACCGACACGACCTGCAACAGGGAGTTATGTCTGTTCGAACAAGCCCGGTTGGACCAGATTGGTTTACAGCGGAGGGATCGCCGCCACAAAGCGGAGAACGCTTTCATTCGTCATTTGGTCTGGGAAATTGCGCAGGATGCGGTGAAGCGCGCAAGGCTCTTGAGGGAGAGAGATGCCTTGCTTGCGCATCTGCTCGATACCGTGGGCCACCAGATCCGTCCGGTGAGCCAGCAGAATACTGGCATTGCTTGCCTAACGACAACAGCTTCTAGGGACATAGGTAGGGTAACGAAGGTGTACATGAAGAATCAAACAGCTTGGTATGCTGACCGTATCACCTTGCAAGACATGGATAGATTTACATCGAGCGAAGGGGGTCAGAAGCACAAGTATACGCGTGCGGAATTGCAGCTGGCTTCTAGTCACCTAGAAAACTTTTTCGATGCAGACGATCAGACGCCCGAGCTGGACCCTGATGTGGAGGTGATCGCAGAAGAGAATGTCATGACATCTTTGCAACAGTGGGCGACCGATGCATATTCCCAGGTGCTTGCCGTGGGCGGATCGCCCACCACGGCTTTCCCTAGCCCCGTCCTTCTCATCTCGACGTGCTACGCCAGCCTGGCACGAAAGGCCCGCTTACCGGTCATCTCCCACTTCTGTACCCGGTCCACCAACGGAACCGACGAATTGACGTACGAGCAACAGTTGATTGCCCTGGCCTACAGCTTGATCCGGCAGTTGATAGAGTTCTTGCCTCCGGTGATCATCAGTCACTCGGGGTGTAACCTGAGTGCAGAACGGTTCAAGCCGTTGAATGGCACGTTGACTTCGTGGAAAGAAGTGCTCTCCTTGATCGATATACTCCTCTATCATGCCCCACCCCTAATGGTGTGTGTGATCCATGGTCTAGATGCTATTCAAGATGCGTCCACTGACCAGTACATACGCTCTCTGGTCCGCATCCTTCTGACACACACGAGACACCAGACCGCCACCATGGAAGGGGGCCTTGAGACCCAGAGCGTTCTGCTCAAGATACTGTTCACTGTCGCTGGACGACCGAGCTCGCTGGTGGAGACGCTGTCGGAGAGCCAGCTGATACTGCGCGAGTCGAACCAGACGGAGGAGCTGACGACGACCGACTCTGCACTAAGCCCCGATGTTGGGGTCGTCATGATGAATGCATAATACCAAAAGCACATGACCACCACGAAGCTATACTTCCCTTATCTCTCATCTGTCAGGCTGTTCTCTATGGCGAAAATCCGGGACATATAGAATTGTGCGCAGGCTGGCCATCTTTTTTTTTGAATATAACCTTCCTGGCGAGAGACCATTACCTTTCGATTTTGCCCTTTTCCATTTTTCTCCAATCTTTCTACTTGATTACCTTTCTACCTTTGTCGTTGAACCATGTTAGCCTTGTGGCGAAGGAGGTATGACTGATTCTGGTCATTGTCGTGTTGTCCTCTCTACGCAGATGTTCACCCATTGGTTGGTATATGTCAGGGTTGAGGCGCAGCTGGCTTTTCGCTGGCGGATGTGGGCAGAAGTCTTCCCGGAATTTGAAGGTGTTCGGAGCCTGATTGCTTTGTATAGTTGTAATACACGATTGTGATTTGGGGAAGGGCAACCCCCCACCCGGAGAATGCATAACTTCCTAGGTGGAAATTTTCCAAGTTGTTGAAATCTGCCTCGGGATTAGGTTTCCGCCGTCCACGTGGGGAACTCAGAGCCAACTACTACGACGCGCTACGAAGCACACATAACGATCCAGAGTGCAATCCCGGGGAATATTATCCACACAGTCTGTGCATTCTGCCTGATTTCCGGAGGCATCGAAGTACACCCTGGATGGTTTTGATGTTCTGTGTGACTTTCGGGATTTCAGCTCCGCTTCAAGATACAAATACGGCTTGTTCATTGCTGCCCGTCGATTGTTCTTCGGCATCACTTTTCATCTATCACGATTACTACCACACACTCAACAGAACCCTCTCGCAAGAGAACCACAGAAACAAGCCACCATGGGCGTGACCACCCCCAATCCCGAAACCCAGACCCAGCCGCAGCCGCCTTTCTTCAACCGGCTCCTCTCCCTCGACTTCCCATCCCCATCCCTGCCGGACTTCCAGCGTCTCTGCTCCCAAACCACCGACGGCGCCCTCTACCCGCACGCGACGACCATCAGCAAAAACATCCCCATCTACAGCACGCGCACCCTCAGCCTCACCGACCCTGCAAACCTCACCACCGTCCAAAACGAATGGTACCACATCCTCTCCGAAGGCCCAGGGATCTTCGTCCTCCAACACTTCTACGATGTGGAAGACCATCACCCGACCCTGACCGCCACCACTGCCGCCTTCAACCGCATCATCGCCCACGAAGCCGCCACCACCACTTCCGCCAAAAAGGGCGACCACTTCTCCTCCGGCCACAACGCCCGCATCTGGAACAGCTTCAGCAAACACGCCTTCGCCGACCCCTCTTCTTTTGTGGCCTACTACTCCAACCCGTGGCTCCGCGCCGTCAGCGAAACCTGGCTCGGCCCCGGATACCGCCTCACCGCACAGGTCAACGTCGTCCGGCCCGGCGGCCAAGCCCAATCCCCGCACCGCGACTACCACCTCGGCTTCCAGGATGACGGTAACTGCGCCCTCTTCCCGAGGGGCATGCACACCGCCAGCGCGTTCCTGACGCTGCAGGGCGCTGTCGCGCACTCTGATATGCCGGAGCGTAGCGGGCCGACGAGGTTCCTGCCGTTTAGCCAGCGCTTCGAGGCGGGGTATTTGGCCTGGAGGCGCCCCGAGTTTAAGGCGTTCTTTGAGCGGGAGTATGTGGCTCTCCCGTTAAGGGAGGGGGATGCCGTGTTCTTTAACCCGGCGGTGATGCATGCGGCGGGCGAGAATTGTTTGGCACAGGAGAGTGGGTTTGAGAGGCGGGCGAATCTTTTGCAGATTGGGTCGGCGTTGGGGAAGACGATGGAGCGCGTGGATGTTGTGCCTGTTGTTGAGGCGGTGTGGGGGGAGGTTCGGAGGCGGTTTGATGCTGAGGTTGAGGCTGACGCTGACGCCGACGCCGGGAAGAAGGAGGAGCTGGATGCGAACTGGGAGGCGTTCGTCCGGGCGCTCGGCGAAGGGTATCCGTTCCCCACGAACCTGGATCGCAGGCCGCCGGCGCCCAATGGCATGGCGCCGGAGAGTGAGCAGGACTTGATTCGGAGGGGTCTGTTGGAGGGCTGGGGGACGGAGGAGATGGCCGCTCGGTTGCGCCAGTTGCATGAGGACGAGAGGGGTCATCAGTCTCTCTAACTGTACTGTACTGTATATGTTCTCTCGGAGGGAAAGTGACCATGATCAAGTAGCGAGTTATCTACACAGGGACAGGTCCATAAGTAAATATTACTCTTGTTGGTCTAGCTCATTAGAGACAATCATCACTTCGTGAATATTCCAGCCATGTTACTCCGCCCACAAGGGTATACCAGAACGCTACGCCAATGCCAACCAATGCAGTCAGTCGTTAAAGTCATATCACCCCTCGTTCCTCGACCCAGATCTATCCTCGCGTTAGTCCCAGTGCTGCACGATGCCACAGTACAAACGACTTACCTCCATCTTCCCGAGCTCACTCCCCTCCCGTCGTGCCATCTCACGGGCTGAGCTCATGAGCAGATCCAAATCCTCCTGGTCCACCATCGTAATCATATCACCATCGTCTTGCATGCGGATCTTGAGCAACGTCCGGAACCCGAATTTGTCCCGGATCCGCCGCTCAAACTCGGCGAAGTCGATCACAGGCTCAATCATGATATACCGCGTATCCTCGTGGGCATGCGTCTTGACCCGGTACTTGCGCACCTCGGGCCGCCGGGCTCGCGAGGTCCCGCGCTGGGATTGTCGCTGCGGCGATCGTCCGTGTCCGTCGACCAGGTCGAAGTCGCCCTCCGCCGAGCCCGACCCACTGACATACTCTTCTTCCTCGTCGATATATCGTTCCCGTTGCCGAGGCCAGCCGGTCCCCACGGGCATGGACCGCGTGCCCGAGTACCCGTCCTCCGGATACCCACCCGATGTCGATGCAGACCCCGTGTCACTGACCCCTCGTCGATGGCCACGCATTTCCCGACCGCGGGACGACTGTTCCTCCCGAGGGCCGGCGCGAGCCGAAGCAGCAGCAGCCGCTCTCCGGGGCTCCGAGGCCGTGCGAGTCGTTCCGATGCGCGGCTTCTCGCTGCGGACGGTCTCGTGTCCGGTGCCCTGGTTCAGGTCGAGCCGCGGGGGCGGCGCAGCGCGAATGGACCCCGGTCGACCGGTGGTCCCGAGACTTCCTGTGGAGCTGTTGGTACTCGCCTTGTCTGCGTCCGGCGGGGGAGTAGGAGGGAAGAGATTACGGTTCAGGGGCGGTTCAGAGTGCTGACGGCTCCGGCTGGGCAGGTTCTTATGCACCAGATGCGAGGTGGCGAACGGAAGGTGCTCGGGATGCCGGTGGTCGAGCACCGACTGAGCGCGGGGGATTTCCAGATTCAGCGGGCCGGACGGAACGCCGTTACGCTCCCCGGTCGCGGCAATCAGCCGGGCCTTACCCAGGTAGTCTTTTGACTTCAGATTCTTGACCTTGGCCTCGTTGGGTCGGTAGACCACCCCAACCGGAATGGAGAAGACTGTATAGCCCTGTTTGCCATTAGGATTGAAATCCCCTGCCGCTCCTATCTGAGACGTACCTGTGCTCGTTCCTTGATTGCATCATTGATGACATCGTGGTCCGGCGTCACCTTCTCTTTGGACGCATAGTCGAGATCCTGGAGGCCGGGGCCCATCTGCTGCAGGTAGATATAGCACAGACCGCGGTTGAACAGTACTTCGCATGAGTATAGGCGGAACTTGAGACCCAGCTGCTCGTAGTCAATGGAGGTGTTACCTCGAAGGTACAACAGGGTGTCATTAAAATTGGCCAATGCTTCCTCAAAGTCACCCAGCAGGAAGTTGGACACTCCTTCTTGGAAGTATGCGATGGCCAGGTATTGATCTAGCCCAATTGCTCGTTGGTAACACTCGACCTAGATTGCCGTCAGTATGAGGGAATGCCGTAGACGAAGAGTAGGTCTTACTGCTCTGTCGTGCTCTCCCAAGGTAGCATATATGACTCCACAGTTGAAAAGGATTTTGGACGTTTCGGCGATGGCGCTGAAGACCTGAAGGGCCTCATCGTATTCTTGGTTGTCGTAGTGGTCCAGGGCTTGCACCCAGGTCTCAATCTCCTGAGTAATGTTAGCTCTGCTCAGCCTGCCCTTATGGTGGGGGGATGAAGCAACCCTACCTGCTTGATGGACATGGTTGACTTGAGCCCGTAGCACCAACGATAGGCGATCTCAGGTGCCGCAGTCACCCTGGTACTGACCTAAAACACGACGCAGACGGGGCTGACCGGTCGAGAACCCCACGTCGTAGTATATATGTCCCCGACTTGTGATTGATCGGACCAGCACGCTGACGACAAAGTCCTCGACCACGCCGAGAACAGGGATGGAATCACACGGTGGACCCGGGATGGAGGAGACTGAGCGCAGACGGCGAGCGAGCAATAGACCATGCGCAATGGGTCTCTTAGCGGGAGAGATAGATACCTCAAGAGATAGATAGATCGGATATATAATTAGATCACGGATGCCGCGACCCAGCCGCTAGCGATGACCGTCTAGAGACCAGCCAAGACGAAGGCAAGGAAGACCAGACTGGCTGGGACGGGATACGTAGGGGATGAGAAGGTTGGAAGAGTAAAGTTTCTTTTCGAAAATGATTTGATTTGATTTGCCTTGGATTTCCGCGTGGTTAGAGCTTGGACTGGCCGACAAACACGTTCAGTACTGGGTGGTGTATCACCACCTCCTTCGGATTGAGAGATGATGGTGATGGTGATGATGATAATAATAATGATGGCCGACGAGGAACGGACAAAAACAGAAATGGAACTGGTTAGCAGGTACGGAGTACCGATGCAGAAGGGAGAAAATAGACCGAAGGAAAGAAGATCAGGGCAAGACTGGGATTAGCGTGCAAAGAGAATAATCAATGAAGGAGAGGAAGGGGAAAAGATGCAATGCAGCAAATGCAGCAAGCAAGCAGCCTGTCAGCCAGGAACTACTCAGGATGGGTACAGTGCAATGCAGTTTTGGGACGGAAGGGGAGAAGGAAAAGATGGACAGGGAAGAAAGAAAGAGGGGAAAAAGAATAAAAATAGTTGGGTAAAGAATACAAAAAGGTCTGATCCTGGTCACATCCCAGCAGCATCTTTTTCTTCCAGCCAGCAGAGCCAGGGATTGGATGCTGCAGGGGGTGACGCTTTTCATCACATCGCAGAAGAGTCGATCCATCCGAGCCCGGTTGATTGGATTCGTGCCTTCATATCAGGAGATTTCCAAGGAGATTACTTACTACTTAGTACTCGCCCGACTATCAGACCTACTACTTCCAGTTAACTGCCCCGTTCTCGGTGGGAAAAGCCATGCGGGGCTGCAGAATTGTCACAAATACAATGAATGGGGTTTACCCCATACCATTATTACCACACCATAACACAGACACTCAACACATTCAGACAGACAGAGAGACAGACAAACATCGGATTCTTCTTCTCCTTGAAGTCCTTGACCTTGGTTCTCATCATCCTGCCAACCTGGAGGGAGATGATGGAGGATTATACTTTCAGTGCATTGGGAAATTTCCCCGCCACGGCGCTTGCGCCTGAGCGAATTGACCATTCCTGCCTCCAACTTGTTAGATCGACCCACTCTGGAATACGGGCCTCATTGCGCACCCTATCGCCCTCTCTGGCTCTCTCACTCCCTGTCGGACCGTTGTACTATGAACACTAGCTATCGATCTATCTTTAGTGTTCTTAGTGTTCTTGCCATGCCCTGCCCACGACTAGTCGGTGTGTCGTGCAGTTGCTCCTGCATGGCTGCCAGTCACCTGAGTCTGGGGTTGTCGGTGTCTTCTTTTTCTTCCGCTGCTGCTTTTGCTTCCTGCCTCCCAGCAATACTCAAGTCATCATTATTCATTCATGTGGCTGATAGTAGTAGTAATACTTGTCAATCCAATTGCCCATGCACAAGCAATCCCACGGTGACCCCACCCCCTCTTCTCTGTGCTATACATAGAACGGCTTATGCCCTCTGATGTAGTCAAATCACACCAGATTTCCTGCCAAACCCGCCATTATCAGATCCCTCTATACCATTCCCTGGGAGACCTGCTCCTGCCGCTCCTGCCAAACGTTCTTACCGGAGCAGGAACAGACCATCTTGTCGTTATCCCACACCCCCGCGCTACGAGCGATGACCCCAACCAATGTGTTCGAGTCCTCCCGATCAAAGGGGCCCTCGGCATTCTTTGACACCACCATACTGCGGCCAATCATCTCCCAAATCGCGACCGGTCGATCCAAAAAGACATTGCCTCGTCCCTTTTCGTCAACCTCCACTGACCCAAAGACCCCACGTGGTTCCTTAGTGGGCTCTGTCGAGCCCAATACCTTGGCCTTGACGGCCTCCCAAATGCCTCCCGTCGACGCTGCTCCTTGCGAGATATCGCCCGCCTCGCGCACGGTCGCCACGTACTTGCCCGGGGCGAGGCCATTGATCGTCAGATCCACCAGGGTCATATTGGACGACACCTGAACCATGCGTGCCAGACCGCGGATCTTGTTCGAGACGGCAGTGGAATGTGTTTCGAGGATGCACACCGCGGAACCTGGATGCAAGAACAAAGAAGATCACACCACCGAAGTTAGCATAATCCCATCCAACCCGGCTTGGCACATCACATAAGAAAGGGGGGAGGGGACAGAGCACGTACTGTTGGAGGTGCCACTTCCTCGCAGGATCGCATCACGACCCGTAGCTTGGATGGCGGTGACAATGGAGCTGGGCGGGGCGGTGCCCTCAATGAAGACTAATTGATCCTTCAGGCTGGCCTCAACCTTGCTGATCCCTAACACAGGTTCTGGTTAGAGCTGCGTGGGCAACTGGAGGGGGAACTGGCTGTCATACCGTCCAACTTCTTGAGCGACGCGGAGACATCTTTAACGCAACCCTCGCAGGTCATCGGGACCGCGAAGGTGGTCTGGATCGATCAGAACTGCGTGACGCATGGCGTAGAAAGCAGCAGCACCTACCTGGAAAGGTTCAATAGTCATCTCGTCTAGTAGTGCCCTTAGATCTCCAGTCAGTAGTAATGCAGCAGCAAACAAAATCACAAAATCATCAGGTACTGTACGGCGTCCCCCCTCCCTCCGTCCTCTTCTTGAATGCGGGCCGAGGCGGGGAGCGGCTTTGAAATCAACCTCCCGATCAGGTTTAGTTCCTTTCCAGACCCGCTCCGTCAACCCATAGCGTCATCCGGCCAATCATCCGGGTGCCCTGTCGTTCATCTTCAAGGTCATGGTCAACTGGAAGCTTGCGATAGTAGCTCCGACAGCTTCACCTCTGTCCTTCAAACCACCAGACAACAGCAACGTCACAATTGCCTATGTCGTTCAACCAATAGCCTGCACATCTAGACCATGTCCTCGAAGTCGCGCTGGGCCAACGACGATGACCCAGAGACGGAGGCCATCCTCGCCCAACGCAAACGCGAAAAGGAAGAGAAACGACGCGCCAAAGCCGAGAAACAACGTCAGCTAGAAGAACAGCAACAACAACAACAGGCCAAACTTCAGGCTCAATCGCAAGATCCCGATTCCACACAGACCGACGCGCCTCCACCCTCCAAGCGTCGCCGCCTCTCCAACGACCACGACCAAGCCCGACAATCCCCGCAACCATCCAAACCCAACTCCTCCGACCCTAAGACCGCCGCCGAAGGGAACAACCTCCTCACACTCCCAACCTCCGAATGGGGCCCCTGTCGCCATGTCGACAACTTCGAGCGCCTCAACCACATCGAAGAAGGCAGTTACGGCTTCGTCAGCCGCGCCAAGGACATCACGACCGGCGAGATCGTGGCACTCAAGAAACTCAAGCTGGAGCCCACCTCCCCGGAGGGATTCCCGGTGACGGGGCTCCGAGAGATCCAGACCTTATTCGAAGCCCGACATCAGAACATCATTGAACTCCGGGAAGTAGTGATGGGGACCAAGATGGATGAGTACGTTTTTCACTTTTGTGTCAAACACACACTACGCAACGCCATGAAGACCCCTCTCCCTCCCTCAAATCATCCCCAAACCACTCCCATATACTAACACGATTCCCCCAAACCAGAGTCTACCTAGTCATGCCCTTCGTCGAACACGACCTCAAGACCCTCCTCGACGACATGCGCGAGCCCTTCCTCCCGTCCGAGACCAAAACCCTGCTCCTCCAGATCATCTCGGGGCTGGACTTCCTCCACGCGCAGTGGATCATGCACCGCGACCTCAAGACCTCGAACCTGCTGATGAACAACCGCGGCGAGATCAAGATCGCTGACTTTGGCATGGCGCGCTCCTACGGCGACCCGCCGCCGCCCAAGCTGACCCAGCTGGTCGTCACCCTCTGGTACCGCGCCCCGGAGCTGCTGCTGGGCACCGATCGGTACGGCCCGGAGATCGACCTGTGGAGCATCGGGTGTATCTTCGGGGAGCTGCTGGGCAAGGAGCCCCTGCTGCAGGGCAAGAATGAGGTCGATCAGGTGTCCAAGGTATGATGCTTGCCCACATTCATCCACTCCTTCAACAAAAAAAAGCAAGAAGTTGACGACGATCCAAATAGATCTTCGCCTTAACCGGGCCCCCAACCACCCAAATGTGGCCTGAATTCCGATCCCTCCCTAACGCCAAATCCCTTCGACTCCCGCCGTCGTCCTCATCCTCAGCAGCCCCGGGCGGTAGTGGTGCCGCTAATCCGCCGCTCTTACCGCGCGGCAAGTTCCCCTACTGACCAACGAGGCCTACGACTGCTGTCGTCGCTCCTGGCGCTGAACCCCAATGCCCCGTCGTCGGCCAAGCCAGTGTCTGGCCCATCCGTACTT
>NW_017962977.1:1015439-1070163 GCF_001890905.1 Aspergillus aculeatus ATCC 16872
ACAAAAAAAAAAAAAGACAAGAAGTTGACGACGATCCAAATAGATCTTCGCCTTAACCGGGCCCCCAACCACCCAAATGTGGCCTGAATTCCGATCCCTCCCTAACGCCAAATCCCTTCGACTCCCGCCGTCGTCCTCATCCTCAGCAGCCCCGGGCGGTAGTGGTGCCGCTAATCCGCCGCTCTTACCGCGCGGCAAGTTCCCCTACCTGACCAACGAAGGCCTACGACTGCTGTCGTCGCTCCTGGCGCTGAACCCCAATGCCCGTCCGTCGGCCAAGCAGTGTCTGGCCCATCCGTACTTCCGGGAAGACCCCCGGCCCAAACCCAAGGAGATGTTCCCTACCTTCCCATCCAAGGCGGGCCAGGAGAAACGGAGACGACGGGAGACCCCCGAGGCGCCGAAGCGCGGCCAAGAAGCCCCAAAGTTGGATTTCGCGAGCGTGTTTGGGGGTGCACAGGCGGGTGGTGATGGTCCGGAGGCCGGGGCTGGCTTTACCTTGCGCCTGGGGTAGTGCTCCCTTGGCTGTGAAGCGTGTACTTTTACGATTGGACTATATATAGAGCTACGCCTCGTGGGTGTGACAGACTTGGTAATCCCTTTACGAATTTCAAAGCCATCATCTGGAAGGCTTCCAGGTCGCGACCTGGAGACATAATCGTTGGTTCTAAGGCATAAAAGTTGTGGAACAAATTTAATGGAGCGAAGAGGAAGGCTGTTCTAAGAAACCTGCTCCCTAGTTCATGAGCCTCAAACTTTGGAGAGTCAATTGAGCGGTGTATGTAAAAATATGGTAGAGTCGCCTGGTCCACCAATAAATAAGTGGCAATGCGAATTAAGAATTAAGATCTTCTGGATGAAAAATAGTACCTCGCAGGATAGCCGGAGACATACTCGTCAGTGGAGTCACTGGCTTCGCGCTCGGCGTGGGCAAATCGCGGACCCTGTAATTGTATGGCTGATCTCGGGCCCACGATCTCGGGGATCCCTTGAGCCCTGGTCGACGAATGGCGATCAAGCCCAGGCCCACTATATAAGCAGCCATCGCCAGTGAAGCTCCTCTCGGACTTGAGTGCATTATTATCACGGTCGGGGCGGATATCGGGTGATTTGTCGACAAGGAAGTACTCGTCTCTGAGGGCGAGAAGTGACGCCAAATCGTCGGTATCAATGGTGGACCATGGCTCCTCAAACACCTGCTCCATTTCTGACATAAACCGTTGCTCTTCATTCTGGGTAAACTCCCCCATGATCTCTTCCATTGGCGGACCGACTCCAGTTTGCGCTTGCTCATCCATACCAGTAATGGAAGCAGGAGCGGCCTCGTGACCTACATGTGCCGGCCCGTCAGGATCCGCTGAGCGGTTAATTGCCACATCTATCTGCGGCTTCGCATTCATCGTGTCCTCAAGGAACGGCGGAATTGGTGTGTTGCCTTCACGCTCGCAAGGCTCACTGGCCCTTGTTGGTGTCTCCTCAGATTGGTTGAAACCATGGAACGGCGATTCGCTCTGCTGATCCACCTCGGAAGCATGGCTGTCTCTAATCCCCAATCGGTCGCATAATTTCAAGGACTCCATGGCGAAGTCGGCGTCTATTATCTGGGGCGTTTCAGACACACGATTAGTCTTGCACACGCGAGTCATGGCTGGCTTGTAACTGTTAATCGCATTGATCGACATCCGCAGTGCATTCGAATTGCGCGAGTTGGTGGGGGCTGAGCTTGAGGCAGTGTGAACATTGGGACTCGGGCGCGTAAAAGGCTGCAACTGTGTATCCAGATCAATGGGATCATTTGATGAAGGTCCCGGTGTAGCAAGATAGTGACTGCTGCGCTCCAGTTCACTGTCCCTTGGGCTGGGTTCGTCGGAATCGTTGGGCCTGACTGAGACAGTAGTGGTGGTGGTGGTGGTGCGAGGCTCTTGACCCGTCGCAGCCTCATCGGGCTCATTTAAAGCTTCTGGTGCATCATGGTTCCCCTGGAACGCTGTGGTTTGCAACCTCGCGGTATGTCCATGTTGTGATCCCGTCGAGTATCTAGTAACAGCGAGAACCGCCTCGGAGCGACAATGACGCACAGTCGAACCGTTTAAAAAATTACTATCTGCTTCACATTCGACATGAATTGGTAGTTTCTGCAGATAATTGCCGATGTCGCCATTTGGTTCCGAAGGATATTTGCAGCTGATGCGTTGGAGGTCGGCTCCGAAATCAACATCTTCTGCAGTGCTAGCCTCGGACACCGTGGATGAGTAGAACGTTCTCTGCTGATCCAGCGAGTCTTTTGCCGAGTCCGCCGAGGACCAGGCGCTGGGGTTGCCGGTGCGAACAGGTGGAGGTCCATTGGATCGCCGACGTATCCCCAACCTCAGCGCAAGTAGTCCTAGATGGGCTCTTCGAAGAGATCTTCTGGGCAGGTCCTGTATCCAACGACTTGTTCTTGGCGAAGCTGTCTGCTGGGAGAGATCACAATCATCCTCCAGCCATGGCGAGGCGATCACATCAGGGTTGTGTCGCGGATCCCGCGGGTTGAAAACTGGGTAGTGAATACTTTCCTCACATGCTGGCGAGGGGGCGGTAAGCCGTCGTATGGCAGCCCTAAACACTTAGCACTCCTCCTGATATTGTCGAGGCAGAGGCATACCTGTTCCTGCGGCTGACGGGGTAGCAGAGGGTAAAAGAGAACGATGACGCCGGGCGACGTCTGTTGTTTCCATATGTCGAGTCCGGTGCGTCCATTGTTCCCTCAATTGATGTCCTTTCAAGAAGAAACCCCCAAGAGAAGTTGGAATAGAGCCCGCCGTGTCTTACCAAGCAGTGCCAGAAAGTCCGATGCTTGTCGTCGATTGTAAAGACGAGGTCCGGAGTTTTCCTGAATGGGATCTATTCAAAGGGCAACGCAGATTGAGGCGACGACCAGACAGGCCGAAGGAAGCCATAACAAACCCGCCACGCTGTCCGACAGGCGCATTTGCAATGTCGGACAGAGGCAGGTGTTGGGGTGGGAAGTGCCTTCCTTCCTGGCCATGACAAATGAATTGAATGTTGCACAGACGAGAGGCGAACAGAACAGCCTGTATTGCAGCTACCCGATCATCTCGAAGAGTTGGGTTCCTTACTTAGGATTTGAATCGGTCGCAAGGATGAGACTGTGATAAGACATCCTGGGCCTGAAGCTCTTGACAGAAATCCCATCAGAGTCCATCGGGGGTAGGGGAAAGTGTCAAGTGCTCGAAGTGTATGTAAATAGAAATAGAAATAGAACTAGAAATAGAAATGCCGGGAAGCGGAGCCCGCGCCGGAGCTCCAACTTCCCAATCCGAGGATTCAATGCTTTCCTCCGCGCTTTAATTCAGCTCGACCTGCGACTCTCCCTCAACATTTGTATTGACTCCCTCCGTCAACTTGTTCTCTCCACTAGGGCCTGCATACCCGGTATATTCTTATACACTTGACTCGAGTCAAATACTCGAGCATTTTCTTGGTCGGTCGGACCTTCAATCGGTCTTACTACCTTCCATCATGGCTGCCGGAAAGGCTGCCGCCGACTTCAATGCGATCATCCAAGCTGGTAAGCTTTTTCATCGTTCAGTGCTATCAATTCACCAGCCTAGATACTCGAGCTAAAGTCTGCCTCAAGATCGCAAAAGAAAGCAGAACGAAAACCTTGCAAACCAGCTACTCGGTAAGAACCGACAAACAAATGGGGGCGTTGCAAAGGGCGCAAAGAAGACACAAGATGCGAAGCCAGGCAGCCTCGCCAGTCGCATCGGTGTAGCCAAGGTAATTATCAACCGAACGGTATCGCGCCGACTTCATTGGTTGAATCAAAATACTCATTATTCATCGATTCATTCCAGCGCCCGACGTCTTCGCCCGCGAATCCTAGAACAAACCCCAAGCCCATCATTCACCAGGCCCGCCCCAAGGCGCGTCAGACCGATCGACCTGGCGCAAAGCAGCGCCGTCCCGACGAGCAGCGCCTGCTCTCTGCACTCCTCCCAGACAGCGGACAAGCAACCGTACGAGGCAATAAGGTGGGGATGACCATCAAGGGCGCTGGCTCAGGACCTTCCGTGGTAGTCGGCAGCAATTTTGCACCGGGGACCACCGCAGCCGACATTCAAGCGGCTCTTGAGCCCGTGGCCGGCCCAGTCCTCAGCTGCTGGGTGATAACGCAGCACCCCGCAGTGTCGGCAGAGATCACCTTTGCCGAGAGACAGGGCGCGGACAGCGCGATTGCCAACTTTCACAACCAGAGGGTCAGTTATATCCACGTTTCTTTCTCAGCCTGACACTAATAAATGGCTAGGCTGATGGCCGGATCATCTCGATGCGCCTGAAACCCCTGAGCCTGGGAGCCGATAACGGTGCCACCAACTACCAGAACCCACAGAGCCCCTTCAACAACCTCCGGGAGCAAGCTGATCGAGACCGCCGCTCGAACCGCTCCGGTGACACGACGATTCGAGACGGAAACTACGGGTTCACCGAGCAGAACCAAGCAGTCGAACCACACAGACCGCGGGGCAACAACCGCAGATGGAATAACAGGGGCTATCGTAACGGGCCCCGAAACGGCGGAGCCTCGAACCAGGACACGCAAGAGACAGGTCTCTACAGTGACCAGATGATGGTGGACGCGCCACAGCAGAACCCACAATTCCAGGGCAGGCGCTATCACCGCTGAGCCGTCAGCGAAATCTATCTACGTCACCTAAATGCCGGGGGAAAATGTATACATCGGGGAAATTGAGTAGAATCTACGGGTAGAACAGAAACATGTAAACTAAATCTCATTTAATCCAAATCAAGCTCATGCCCATTTCCGGAAAGCGTTGATAATCGCCCGATAAGGCCAGGACACAATCACGTGCAGCGGAAGTTTTGCGGAGAAGTTGGAGAAAGCGTCATGTCTATCTTAGCAGCATTGCTTTAATGATTGCTCGTCTCTCATATCAACCCTAATGGAATTCTGCCTGGGGTCCTACGATCGAAACAATTGACCCCTCCTCCCGCAACGGAGCTCACTCCTCGCACCCACCATAGTGTAGGACGGTGCGCGCAAGATGCAGCAAGCAACCGGGCGTGTTCTGACGCATCTCCGAGCGCTCAGAAAACGCGCAACGCAGACGCAGACTCTCGTCCTGTCCGCACGAAGATGTCAATCCTCATTCGACAACAACCGCCAATGGTCGACCCCTCTTGCCCAGACCCTGGCTAACGCCATGAAGGTAGATAGCGTTTTTTGTTCCAAGACAGCCCATCTTCCCTCCCCCCAGCGCCCCCCAATATGCTCGCGCCCAATTCGCACCCTGAAACACGCACTGTTGATAGGACTAACGCACCCGTTCCAAAACTTATAGGTCACGGGCCCCATCCCCATCGCGGCTTTCATGCGCCAAGTCCTTACCTCCCCGGAAGGAGGATACTACTCTACCCGGCCCGCGGGTGAGGGCGAGGTCTTCGGAAAGAAAGGCGACTTTGTGACCTCGCCGGAGATCTCGCAGGTGTTCGGCGAGCTGGTCGGGATTTGGACTATTACCGAGTGGATCGCGCAGGGGCGGACAAGAAGTGGGGTGCAGCTCATGGAGGTTGGGCCGGGGAAGGGGACTTTGATGGACGATATGCTGAGGGTGAGTTTGTCCCCACCACTACATCGGGTTGCCGAAGTGGTGCTGCGGGGTGTGTGTGTAAGGAGTGAGAGACGGACTAGATCGCTAACGATAGGTGACTGTTTGTGTCCCATACAGACATTCCGCAATTTCAGAAGCTTTGCGTCGAGCATTGAGGCGATATATCTGGTCGAGGCGAGTTCGACGTTGAGAGAGGTTCAGAAGCAACTGCTCTGCGGCGGGGATGCCGCGATGGAGGAAACGGACATTGGCCACCGGAGTGTGTGCAAGTACTTCGACGTGCCGGTTATCTGGGTGGAGGATATACGGTTGCTGCCGCATGGTAAGGATGCATTAGTCCCCTCCCTCCCTCCCTTCCTTTCTACTGTTCTAGGTATGTGTGCCATACTGACTTGATATCCCATCTTGGATTGTGTGTGTGTTCAGAGGAGAGTAAAACGCCCTTCATATTCGCACACGAGTTCTTCGACGCGTTACCCATCCATGCCTTTGAGTCCGTGCCCCCGGCACCGGAGAACGAGCCGAAGGACGAGGTGATGACGCCCACGGGCCCTGCGAAGCTCCGGAAACCATTGAAGGCCGCCAATGTGCCGCAGTGGCGGGAGCTGTTGGTGACGCTCAATCCCAAGGCGGTGGAGGAGAACATCGAGGGAGAACCCGAGTTCAAGCTGACGCTGGCCAGGGCGTCCACGCCGTCGTCCTTGGTCATCCCTGAAATCTCGGAACGGTATCGTGCTCTGAAGTCTCAGCCGGGCTCCACGATCGAGGTCAGTCCGGAGAGTCGGATCTATGCGTCTGACTTCGCAAGGCGGATCGGCGGCGCGTCAGAACCGCCTCGCACGGCCACGAAGAAGGGTGCTACTACTGCTACTGGTGGGGAAACGCCGGCTGCGGCGAAGCGTGTGCCTTCCGGTGCAGCGCTGATCATGGACTATGGGACTCTTGCTACGGTGCCCATCAACTCGCTTCGTGGAATCCAACACCATCAAACTGTGCCGGCACTTTCGGCGCCGGGACAGGTGGATGTTAGTGCCGACGTGGACTTTACTGCGTTGGCTGAGGCGGCCATCGAGGCCAGCGAAGGCGTTGAGGTTCATGGACCGGTTGAGCAGGGTGATTTCCTGCATGCCATGGGGATCGCGGAGCGGATGCAGCAGCTGCTCAAGGGCGTGACGGATGAGTCAAAGCGGAAGACGTTAGAGACTGGCTGGAAGAGACTGGTTGAGAAAGGCGGCGGTGGGATGGGCAAGATCTACAAGGTCATGGCCATCGTTCCGGAAAATAATGGGAAGCGCCGTCCAGTTGGGTTCGGGGGAAATATCATGGCATGAGCCATTGTATACTAGAAGCTCAAAAAAAAGTGTATATTAGTCTCCACCGTACACTGCACTACGGTTGGTTAACCTCAACGATTTTCGGTCTTGTAGAAATATTCTCGTTTTAAACCGAGTGTCTCCGTATATCGCTCTGATCTCTATAATAATTCATGACCCTCAGTCCCCACTATATAATCTAAAACAACGAAGCCACAAGGGTATATACTTAAAAACACCGCGTCATCCCCAGGAAAAGAAAACGAAACAGACCCTTAGTACTCTCGCCAGATATCTTCCACATATGCCTGGGTCAACCGAGTGTCCTTTCCGTACTTCTCCTGCCACTGCACGAAGCCTCCTTCCAGGACAAAAACCTTCTGCTTTTGGCTTTCCTCGGCGCCGAGCACACGCTCTCTCTCCCGGGCATAACGGAGCGCCGCGGAGGGACCGCGCTGCTGGCTGAGCGCACAGTGAAATACCACCTGCTCCTTGTCTTTCAGCGTGCGGACGAGTTCGGGCATGCGCACGTCCAGCGTGGAGCTAGGGACCCAGGTGGAAGAGGAGATGTGCCCGCCGACGTGGTCTAAATCCATTCGTGTAAGTCTCTATGCGGCCTACTTGATAGCATGAGGGAGGGACGTACCAGAGTCACGGACGTCTACGATGGCCAGATTGCTGGGGGAAGTGGCCGCGAGGAGGAGGGCCGAGAGAGCATCGCGGCTCATGCGGGGAAGAGTTGCGATTGTGATGGAGGACATTTTTTATATCTGCGTGGAAGTATCTTGAGGTGGACTTCGTTGGATTACAAACAACTAAAGTCGGCAAGCTTAGACTTGTCCTGACTAGGTTGCTCCCAGATCCGATATAAATGAGGGGTAACGAGTGATGTAGTCTGTCGAGTCAGTTGGGATCTCAAGTCAATTGTTCGAAGTATGCCGCAGCTCACGTGACACGAAGATTTCCGAGCGGGAAATTCCAGCGGATAGCCATTGAGACTCCCTTCTCCGCGATCTTGCCTCCGATAATCACTCCCTCTTGTCTCAATTGGAGCGTGCTCCTCGCGCTCATCTCAGCGGAAACACCTTTGATATCGGTTTTTGTGGTGCCCATCCCACTACGACCATCAGAAGCTCTAGCCATGGAGATGCGTACCCTGTCGCAGTGTCTTCGATCGGCTGCCCGGCCGACGACGACGACGACGACGACATCCCTTCTGTACACGAAGCAATTCGCCAGACAGTCCCTCCCAGCGATCCGTTACAACTCCTCCTCTTCGTCGTCGTCGTCGTCGTCATCGTCCTCATCATCCTCCTCTTCCTCATCTTCGCCCGCTTCACCCTCCACGCCGTCGACCACATCCAAATCCGCATCCGCCTTCCCCCCGGCCTCACAATTCGCCTTCCCGAACCGCAAACCGCAAGGAGCCTTCGGCGGCGGCGGCGTCTCTTCATCGCCCAAGCCCACCGCTCACAACTCCAGCGCCGATACGGCCTTCGACGAGATCTTCAGCAAGCTCCGACTGGGCGGCCGCCACGCGCCGTCGAACGATCCCTCCGCCCCGGGCGCCGGCCCGCTTGCCAGGCTCTCGGCGCAGGAGAACTCGCGCGTGGCTCCGAAGGTCAATTTGAAGCTGGGGCCCGCCCTCGGCCGGCAGATCTTCATCGAGCCCGACCGCGGCAACGATCTGTCGTCCGCGTTGCGGATGCTGGCCGCCCGCCTGGGCCAATCCAAGTTGAGGAAAATGGTCAAGGATCAGAAGTTCCACGTCCGGAAGGGACAGCTGCGCAAGGAGAAGCGGAGTGCTCGGTGGAGGAAGCTGTTCAAGTTTTCGTTCCAGGACACCCTGCGGCGGGTTGAGAAGATGAGAGCTCAGGGTTGGTAAGAGATTTCTTAGATTCCTCGGTGTTCTGTTCTGCGGGGATTGGAGAGGCGGATGGATAGTGGGGGTTTTCCCCGGGGGGTGTATATAACGAGATGCGGCCATGGGTTTTCCATCAAGGAGGAAAGAAGAGGTTTTGTTTTTGGGAGATAGGGATGTATTGAAGCAACGATCACAATAGAGGATTTGTTGCGCGAGGGGGAAAAGGGTGTTCATTTTGCTCTGTATACTAAATCCGGAGATTGTTTCATATTGCTATGGTTTGTTTTTTGTTTTTTTTCTTCTTTTCTTGCTATATCTCCTTTGTTTTGAATTAAATCCGATCGTGTCCAACAACAGAATTATCACAAAAGAAGATCTATCCACCCTTTTTTTATCTATCTATCGGTATCTGTGGTCTATGTCCATTCCATGCCGTGCAATAAAGCTATTTTGCACCAACCCGTGATTGTGCATAAACCCATATACAATACAGACATTTTCCAATTGCAGCCAAAAAACAAAGATCCAAGCCAGTTCAGTCCCTCTTCCCACTACCTGTATACCCTCCATACCCAAACCCAGCCCCGGCAGCCCCATTGCCAGCCCCAGTCGAAGAATAACCACCATAACCATTCATCTTGCCGCCGTTCCCATACGTGATCCCCACGGCTCCGTTACTCACCTTCCCTCTGGATGACGAACTCACCCCGAGGATCCCTTCCCCCCTCCGCCGCCTTATCCCAAAAGAGCCTCCGTTCCTCTCCCAATACAAAGCCACGACCGCACCCACCCCAGCAGCCATCACAAAGAACACCAGTCTCGAGAAGAAACCCGCGCCGTCGCCCCCGTTTCCTCCTCCCCCCATTGTACCAGACGCCCCCAGCCCCGAGGAAGGCCACCCAATGCCCCTCCCGCCTTCGACCCAGCTAACATGAAACGAGAATGTCAACGGCTCCCCGCGGATGACTTTCGTCCCATGGCCCGCGGTCCAGGGATCCTTGGCTGCTTCCACCACAGCCGCAGACGCCGCCTGTTCCTCATCGCTGGTATGTTTCTTCTGCATCTGTCGTTGAATAATAACATCGAACTCCGGAACCGAGTACGCCGTGCCCGCGACGACGTAGCCCGCGGCTGCCGCCGCCTTGCCCTTACCCTTCTTTGTCTTTTGTTTCGGATTCTTTGAATCCGCCGCGATATTATGCGCGAGGAGGTTCATATCCGTCCAAATGTGCAGATGGCTCCGCTGAAGCGTGCCCTGGAGCGCGAAGGTGATGGGCGTGTAGGACGGGCCGTCGGTGTCGATCTCAAGCTCGTGGCTCCCCGCGGCTTGGCCGTCGGCCTCAGTCTCGGGCGTGTTGAGGAGATGCTGGGCCAAGGGGGCGGTGGGCACGCGACAGGTCATGGGCACGTCCGAGTGGACGTAGTATTCGAGGAGGTGATAGAGCTCATCCGGGAGCGAGGCGATGGTGCAGTTGACGGTCTCGGAGACGCCGTAGTGGAGAGCGAGCGGGAGGGAGGTCTCGTTGCATGTTGGGAAGGGGATGTATTGTAGGTGTCCTTGATTGTCGGTAATCTGCAGAAATTGGGCGTCAGCAAACTGTTTTCGCTTTTCAAGATAATGGTGGCGATGTATTGAGGAAGAGGGGGAGTGGATGATGGTGGTGGTGATGATTTACATGCTCGCCCGAGTCGCTTTAAGGACAATGTGATCAGTATGTTTGCTTTTCTGTTTCGAGCAAGATTGCTAGTGAAGGAACTCACATGGTCCGATTGAGACAGGTCACTGGTATGGCTTGTCCATAACTGTACCCGTTTCTACCGTTGGACGGGGAATCGCTGCCCCCCGCAACGGAGGTCTGAAGAAAGACGGAGAATAGAAGGCCATACTGCCAGAGAGTGTGGGCGGTGCTGCCCCTGAAGGGGGATGGCATTGTTGCTGAGGAATGTTATACTTGCGCACGCCGACAAGGCGTCTGGGCGACTCGCTGCTAGCGATAAGGAGGAGCGAGGACGGAGAAAGAACAGCAAGACAGAGTGTTGGTTGTGGTCTACGGTTATGGGGGCCGCCGCCGCAAGGGAACTAAAACTTGGTTAATTCGCCGTCATCCACCACATCTCACTCATATTGTCACTACACTTGCTGTTCTTTCGAAATTCTATGGTATGCCTCTTCCATTCGTGTTAGTGCGAATTGCGGAATCAACAACACCAATCTAGAGCAGTTCACTTCTGCACTTCTGTCTATACACATATACGAGAGGAGAGAGATCCCTACATTGTGCACTGTCACTATACTATCCCTAGTAGCCTCACACCTACTATACTCATTTGAATGGAAAGTTATTAAATTATAAAGTCACTCATGGCTTCATGAACATGTACAACTTGTCTTGTACAACTTGTTTTTGTCCTCCAAGCATATGCATCCCACAGCATCCGATTCATTCCCTTATGCCAGGTTGGCCTTCTTCTTGAAAGCAAGGAGCAGGCCGCTGGTCGAGGCATCGTGGCCAGCACCGGCGCCGTCAGTCTCCAGCTCCTGCTGAATCTTCTTGGCCAGAACCTTACCCAACTCGACACCCCACTGGTCGAACGAGTTGATGTTCCAGATGGCACCTTCGGTGAAGGTAACGTGCTCGTAGTAGGTGATCAAAGCACCGAGAGTGGAGGGAGTGATCTTCTGGGCCAAGATCGAGGTGGTGGGACGGTTGCCCAAGAAGGTCTTGTGAGGCACCAGGTTCTCGGGGGCACCCTCAGTCTTGACTTCCTCAGGGGTCTTACCGACCATGAGAGCCTCGGACTGCGCAAGGAAGTTGGACGCAAGCATGCGCTGGTGCTTACCACCCTCGACGGGGTTGTGCGACTCGGCAGCCATGATGAAGTCCGAGGGAATGAGCTTGGTGCCCTGGTGCAGCAGCTGGAAGAAGCTGTGCTGTGCGTTGGTGGCCGGCTCACCGAATAGGATAGGGCCAGTGGTGTACTTGACGTACTCGCCCGTGCGGGTGATCGCCTTACCGTTGCTCTCCATAGAAAGCTGCTGCAGGTAGGCAGGGAAGCGGTGTAGGTACTGGTCGAAGGGAGCAACCAGGTGGGTCTGGGCACCGAAGAAATCACTGTACCACACGCTCAACAGACCACCGATAGCGGGGATGTTCTGCTCCAGGGGAGTCTCGCGGAAGTGCTTGTCCATGGCGTGGGCACCAGCCAAGAACTGGTGGAAGTTGTCGAAACCGATGTAAATGGCAACGGACAGACCGATGGCACTCCAGACAGAGTAGCGGCCACCAACCCACGATTCGAAACCAAACATGTTCTTCTTGTCAATACCGAACTTGGTGACTTCAGCCTCGTTGGTGGAGAGAGCAACGAAGTGCTTGGCGATGTGAGAATCCTCCTTAGCGGTCTCGAGGAACCACTTCTTCGCGGTGTTGGCGTTGGTGGTGGTCTCGGCAGTGGTGAAAGTCTTGGAGGCAATCAGGAACAGGGTGGTCTCGGGGTCGGACTCCTTAAGGGCCTCAGCAATGTGAGTTCCGTCGATGTTAGAGACGAAGTGCAGCTTCAGGTCGGCAGCACCATAGGGCTTCAGGGCCTCGGTCACCATGACGGGACCACTGGATTCCGCAGTTAGTATTGTGTCTGACGCCCTAGTCGAGAAACCAGAGTTCACTTACAGATCCGAACCACCGATACCAATGTTGATGATGGTGTTGATCTTCTTGCCAGTGTAACCCTTCCACTCACCGCTACGGACCTGCTCGGAAAACTCCTTCATGTGCTCAAGGACAGCATTGGTGTCCTCAACAACGCTCTTGCCATCCACCTGCATGGGTTCATTGGAGACATTGCGCAGGGCGGCGTGGTAGACAGCACGGTCCTCAGTGAAGTTGATGTGGTCACCCTTGAACATGGCATCACGGAGCTCCTCAATGTTGGCTTCCTTGGCCAGCTTGACCAGGAGAGCCAGGGTCTCTTCAGTAAGGAAGTTCTTGGAGAAATCGAAGAGGATTTCAGTGTTGTCCACGGTGTTGTTGAAGGTACGGCTGAACTTCTCGAAGCGCTGGGGATCCTTCTGGAAGCATTCCTTCAGGACAATGTTACGACCCACGGTGTTGTGGTGGTCCTGGAGCTCCTTCCAGGCGGAAAGCTCGGTGGCTTGAGAAAAGCTAGGCATGGTGATGGGAGCTACAGCAATTGTGGACGTCAGTGCGGGGCTCGAAGCAGTGTATGGAAAGTAGAAAGAGCTACAGCTAGCTCACGAAGGAATTGGGGGGGAGGTTCAAAAGCTGATGCATACCTGAGTAGTGAAGATGGGAGATGGGATTTAGTAGTGAGGAAGTGAAGGAGAGGACAGGAGCTGAAGAAGCAAAAGAGGAGAGAGAGAAGATAGACAGCGGGAAGCGCGGACAGGATGACAACAGAGAAGGAGCGAAGATGTCGTAACCGGCGTGTTGCCCTCCGTCCAGAGAGGGGCTGCCGTGGGGCACTCCCGGTCAAACAGGAAACTCCCCTCCTTCACCCCCACCAACGTTTCTCACCAGTCGCACCTGCCGCCTTGCCGGCTGTGACGCTTCAATTTATCCGATATTTCCATTGCCGTGGACAAATGATTTGCGATATACCGTCAGCTGGACTAACTATTCTATGGAGATCTTTGTCATCGCTGTGCTTCTAGAACGATGCTCCCGAAGGTCTCGGATATTAATCTCGAAGGAATGACCGGCTACCGTCTGGATACGAGCCTTTCACGCCAATTCACCTGAGGCACTTCCGGAGGAATGTTGTCCGATCAATGGTCATCAGAAGTTGAGGGTCCTTTCATGCTCTAATCCAAGCTTCCGGGAAATCCTCAAGATGCTGGTCACATCCCGGGAAATGCTTCCTTTCTCAGCCACATTGAGAGATGTCGCTCTACCTATGTTCAGCCACGGTCAATTGACAGACCTCAATGGGAGTTGAGGCTTCAGGACATCGATGACTATTTCGCATATTCAGTTGAGAGATCAACATGGCCCATTCACAACAGATAGGTTAGCCTAAGTCATCTTTACTATCATATGCGAAGGTTCAGTTGTAGAAAGTAAAGCTTTGCTCGAGGCGTGGTTATTGAAGCATTATCTGCTTGTAGAAAAACTGCAAGTAGAGGGTAATGACAACAACTCACTTAAGCAATTCAATGAGCATGATATCGATAATCAGCACCATTGCCTGCGTAGCGACGATAGTGACGATCAATGCTTTTGCATGAGCCAGTTTGACACCTGAGGCCCAAATTATGGGCCTGAAGCGTCAGGCTTCCAGAAAGGGCCACGCACAGACCACCATTCTGATCGAGCCTCGATCAAATCCGCCGCAAGTCCTCTATCTTCTCCATCCGCACCAAATCTCCTTATTTCTCATTCGACCTTTGAACCGCGCTCTGCGGCAGTTGTGTTGCTTTTGAATCCGGTTCAGGAAATTTGTCTTGAGCGTCAATACACCATTCAGTCTTGTCCTCAGCTACGTATCTCGCGTCTTAAATCTTCTGCAGCTACCGCAACGGAAGCTGCGAACACGCTGCAATGTACAATCCTTACCAGCGTATGTCCTTGAACTGCCGTCCCCTTCACTTTCTGTGACGCGCATACTAACCTTGCAAAGCCCCTGGCCTTTATGGCCGCCCACCAGATTTCGGAAGCTACCCTGGAGCACCTCCGGGCATGGGTAAGGCCATCATCAATTCTTATGATCGCTGTCGCATCACATATTGACTTCGTTAGCTCCTCCACCAGGTATGGTCGCACCTGGAACGACTCCTCCGCCGGGGATGCAGCAGGCCAACGCGCAACAGCCCGGTCGACCAGCTGGCTTCCCAGCCAACTTCCAACCTCCCCCCAACATGCCCAATATCAATTTCTCTGCCCCGGTCATTCGTCTCGGAACCTCAGGCCCGTCCAAATCAGCTACGCCGGATACCAGTAAAGAGCGCGGTGGAGATGCTCCCGGCCGACGGGCCGGCTTGGGCTCTTCCAGCTTAGAGTCTCAGCGTCAGAACGTTCGCGATGCGATGATGCAACTTCAACCTCCGACGCGAGAGGAAATCGTTCGGACCATCTTTGTGGGCGGCATTACGGAAGGCGTGGCCGGGGATGAAGGCGTGGAGAGAATCTTGCGCTCAGCGGGAACCCTTCGGCGCTGGATTCGCGCCACCGATGCAGATGAGAAACCATGCAAATTCGGCTTTGCAGAGTACGAGGACCCTGAAAGTCTTAGCACTGCTGTGGAAGTGCTAAAGGATGTGCAAGTGCCTGTGAAGAGACAGTCACCGCGGGAGGGAGATGACAAGGAAGAGCACGAAGTCGAAAAGAGTACTCTACTGGTACGTTGCCTGCTACTCAAGATGTCTAACTGTACTGACTGTGTCTTTCTAAAGGTGGTTGTTGATGAGAGCTCATTGAAATACCTGGAGCAATACGAGTCCGGCAAGGGAGAGCAGGATCCAGCCGAACGTGAGGCGCGGATAGGTGCTGCACGCAGCACCCTTGAGGCCGTCTTGTCGGATCTGTGTCACCCCACTGCACCCACACAGAAGGAAGATGCATCGACTATCGATCGTGAAGGCGACACCGCTATGAAGGATCCGGAGGGACAGAACGACGGAACATCCGCGGAAGTCGTTACTATTCCAATCACAGTGGAGGATGAGCTTTCCGATATTCCTCCTGAGATGAGAGAAACGGTCGCGAAGGAAATTGCTGCCTTTCGTGAGCGTAGCAATCGCCGGGACATCGAGCGGTTGAAGCGGGAGGAAGAGATCGAGTCTATGGAGCGAGCACGCAATTCCGGATCCCGCATCAATCGACTGGCCTCACCTCCTCTTTCTGCCCCTAGTGGGCCTGCTGCTGGCGCCAATGGAGTTCCTTTGGGCCCTCGCGACCGCGGTGTGCCTTCTGGGCCAAAGGCATTCGGAGTTCAAGTCCCCAAGGACTACCAGAAGGGAGTTTCTTTCGTCAACGGAGGTAATATCAATGGGGCTACAACCGTCTACATCGACCGGGAAGATGAAGACTCGGATGCTAGCGACGAGGAACTAGAGCGCCGTCGTCAAGAAAAGAAGGAGTCCGAGCGTGAGAAGCAGTTCCTCGACCAGGAACGCCGCTGGTTGAACCGTGAGCGCAGCCGAACTGCTGCTTTGGAACGCGAGAAGAAGCGAGACAAGGAAGAGGCAGCCCAAGTACAGGAGGTGCGCGATGAGATGGACAAGCGGTATCGGGAATGGAATGATGATATTGAGGCCAACCGCAAGTTGGAGGACTATTATGCCGATCGGGGTGCATGGCTCCGCAGCCGGGCGGCATTCCGAGCCCGGGAGGTCAGCATGGACGAAGCGGATCGGGCGGCGGAAGAAAGAGAACGGGCCCGGTCCGTGCAGCAACGGGAGCAGGCCCGCGGCATGGCAGACGACTTCCTCGCTCGGCAGGCCGAAGAGCTGGAGTCACGTACTCAGGCTCCCCGCGAACCCCAGCGCTTCAAGCTTTCTCTCGGCGCAGCCGCGCAGAAGGCTCAAGCTGCCACCTCCCGCCGCACTATCGCGGAGGTCGAAGGCTTGCTGGAAGACGAAGAGGAGCCACAGGCCACCGCCAGACGACCTCTTATCCCCATCAAGTTCGACAGTGCTGCCGAAGCGGCTGGCCTGTCCGACGAGGAACGCGCACAAGTCGCCCGACAACTGGCTGCGGAGATCCCCACGGACAAGGAGGGACTTTGGAACTGGGACGTCAAGTGGGAGTTCGTGGACGAGAGTGTGGTCACCGAACAGCTCAAGCCTTTTGTGGAAAAGAAAATTGTCGAATACCTGGGCGTGCAGGAACAAATGTTGGTGGAAGTGGTCGAGGAACATGTTCGAAAGCATGGACAACCTCAAGAGCTGGTGGAACAGCTGGAGGAGGTAAGTTGTCTATCTGAGATTCGTTGTTTGATCTTAACTAACTGGGTAACCACTAGGCTCTCGACGAAGAGGCAGAGGTGTTGGTCCGGAAGCTATGGCGGATGATTATCTTCTTCTCGGAGAGCGAAAAGAGAGGTCTTTCCGGTTAGACGAAGGATTTCATTATTTTCTTGGGGTCCAGTACTGCCATGAGTCACAAAATGAACAATATGAACTGGATCGTGGTGTATTCGTGCTAAAACTACTTCTTGCGCAAGGGCGTGTTGCATTGCATTGCATTCCCGCATCTGTCCCAACCTACTTTGTAACTTATATCATGCTGCAGCAGGTTCCTGTTCCCTCGTAACACATCAAGCTCATCTTAGATTTACTCTTCCCCCACGCCAGAATATCCACTGACAGTCACGCGGGCCTCCAGGCAAAAAAATCACTCACTTTAAGGCCTGGATTGAAGTTGATTAAATCAAGAAGAGCTGTGAGTGGCGGAGAAACCCATCCCACGGCCAGCCACAATTCCTCCGCCAATCGGGCGGGGTTTCCCCACACGACGTGGAGGGGAAATGGGGGAAAGGCCAGTCCCCTCCCCCGCTATATAATCATCCATCGTCCCCTCGACCGGGGTTTCTTTTGCAATTCACAGACCTGGAATAATCCCAATTGACCCCGCCTCAATCAGACAAGATGGTCAAGATCACCAGTTTCACCACGCGGGACGTGAGGTTTCCGGTATGGCAGACCCTCGGACATGTTTACCCCTCTCTGTTTACTCTTTCCCTTCTCCCCCCCGCAGCATGCTAATCCACTTTACGTTCATGACAGACCTCCCTTGACAAGACCGGTTCCGATGCCATGAATGCCGCCGGTGACTACTCTGCCGCCTACTGTATAATCTACACCGATTCCGAATACGCTGGACATGGCATGGTAAGCCGATCGTCGCCTAGGCGAACCGAAACAAGCCCCCAAGACGAGACTAATCCTGAAGACAGACCTTCACAATTGGCCGCGGCAACGAGATCGTCGCCTCTGCCATTGAGCTTCTTGCCCCTCTCGTCGTTGGCAAGGACCTCGACGAGCTGACTGCTGATTGGGGCAAGACCTGGCGGTACCTGGTGTCCGACAGCCAGCTGCGCTGGATCGGTCCCGAGAAGGGTGTCATCCACCTGGCTCTGGGTGCTGTGGTCAATGCGCTCTGGGATCTGTGGGCCAAGACCCTTCAGAAGCCCGTCTGGCGCATCGTCGCGGACATGACTCCCGAGGAGTTCGTCCGCTGCATTGACTTCCGCTACATCACCGACGCGATCACCCCCGAGGAGGCCATTGCTCTCCTCAAGGAGGTCGAGGGCGGCAAGCAGGAGCGTATCAAGGAGGCCGAGCAGAGCCAGGCCGTGCCGGCCTACACGACCAGTGCCGGTTGGTTGGGCTACTCCGAGGACAAGCTCAAGGCGCTGCTCAAGGACAGTGTGGCCCAGGGCTACAAGCACTTCAAGCTGAAGGTTGGCGCGAACGTCGAGGAGGACCGCCGGCGGTTGGCGATTGCCCGTGAGGCGATCGGTTACGATAAGGGAAACATCTTGATGGTAGACGCTAACCAGGTATGTGTTACTTTTGCCCAGGTCAAAGCAAAAAAGCTCGAGTAACTAACCCACGGTGTGTCAAACCAGGTCTGGTCCGTCCCCGAGGCTATCGAGTGGATGCAGCAGCTCGCCGAGTTCAAGCCCTGGTTCATCGAAGAGCCCACCTCCCCCGACGACATCCTCGGCCACGCCGCCATCAAGAAGGCCCTCGAGAACACCCCGCACGGCCCCATCGGCGTGGCCACGGGCGAGATGTGCCAAAACCGCGTCGTCTTCAAGCAGCTCCTGCAGGCGGGAGCGCTGACCGTCCTTCAGGCTGACGCCTGCCGTGTCGGTGGTGTCAACGAGGTGCTGGCCATCTTGCTGCTGGCCCGCAAGTTCGGCGTCCCCATTGTCCCCCACTCCGGTGGTGTCGGTCTGCCCGAGTACACCCAGCACCTGAGCACGATCGACTACGTGGTGGTCAGTGGTAAGAAGAGTGTCTTGGAGTATGTGGATCACCTGCACGAGCACTTCGTGCACCCCTCCAGTGTGAAGGACGGCTACTATGTTACGCCTTTGGAGCCTGGATACAGTGTTGAGATGAAGCCCGAGAGTATGGATCAGTTCGCATTCCCCGGTGAGGAGGGCAAGAGTTGGTGGCGGACGGAGGAAGCCAAGACCATTCTGGAGGGTCCCCGGATTGTATAATTGATGGGTATGACATTTTACGAATGATTTTGTATATAGATCGCTGAAGCGAAATGAGAAATGTGTTCTTGTTCTTGGTCATTTAGTATACGATACCAAGCACGGCTTGAGTAGAATTGCCGAGGAGTGAAAGCGAGCAGATGGTCTAGCTGCGTATGCTGTGGGCGGACTGGAAAGAGCGGTAGAGATGGACTTCCTTCTTCTTGGGTATATAGGTCTGTTTTACAATCATGATAATACTAAGAATGGCGAGAGGCTCTAGACGTTCCTCGTAAATCTTCACCATGTCTAAGCTCACGGATAGAGCTGTAGATGAATTGTTCCAGATACACTCCCTTGCAGCAACAAGCATGCAACAAGTCATCGCCATTGAATGCCAAAGATCTTAAGCGCCTTTCCGACTCCAGGCTTTTCGCGTGCTTGCTCTAGAACGACTCGGGGGTGGCCTAAAAATGTCAGTCAATCCACCTATCCAATCTACCCCTATAAAAAGCACTCGCACTCACCTTTGACTTCCAGGGCAAGCAGCTGGTACTCCCACTCATACTGGTCCAAGGGCTTCATCATGTGCACGAACACGATACCGGTATTGAGAGGGCCCTCGACCTTTACCACGCAGACAGTCAACAATGTAATCCCGAACTGAACCCACCACTCCACGGGGAGAAACGACATACATGGAAATTCATCTTCAAATGTTCGCGGCCCATTCGATCCTGGAAAACCGACGTCCTGCGCGCACATGTATATTAGCATTTAGAACGTTATTCCTCGCAAAAGTACACGAGGTATGGTATGGGTATGTATGGCCTTACGCAATCGGTCGGTTCCGAGCCCATCGGCTCCAGGTACTATCCCCGTACGCCTTGATTTCCCTGCGATCACCCAGAAGATTCGTACACCGCGGGTCGTCCTTGATGCGCTCGACTGCCTTTTCAAACTGCCAGGTCTTGCTGTTGGGAGAGAAGACCTCGGTGTAGAGGAGGTAGAACACTCCACCCTGGTACATAAAGCTGTTTAGATTCGGCTCAGAAGACGCAGCAGGCGTAATGTGATTGTGCGAGCGACAGCCCAAAAAAAGAAAAACAGACTCACCGTCAACACGGCACCAGCGACGACCACGAGGAAGTTGACCGACTGCTGTGTCGCCCGCGCGACCTTCTCCCGGCCGCTCAGCTCCCCCCACTCGTACCGGCCATCGTCGGACAGGACTGTCACGTTCCTTCGTTTGGGGGTCGGGTTTGATCCGGGCCCTGAGGTCGCATAGTATCGCGCGAGGGCGGTCGTGCGGGGAAGCGCTGGACGCAGGAGGTGAGCGGCGGTGGAGGAGGCTCGGAAGAGGGCAGGGTTAGGTCGGAGGTGGGCGAGCATTGTGGTGGGCGGCTAGTTCAGCTGAGTACCAGTAAAGGCCTCATGGAACGAAGAGTGGCTGTTGTGGTAGAGAGGTGGTGAACATGGGCAGACGAAGCACAAGTTCGGAGGTTGTCTGCGCAATCTTTACTCTTCCCGCCGGGCAGAAATGAAGCAGGAAGCCATGGATTGGATGGATCCCATTCGGCGACGGCAAAGGCCGACTTGAATGGAAGAAGAAGCGTGTGGGGGTGCGGAATCGGAGTGGGTCACGTGCGAAAGGGCCCTGGCCTGGTTTCAGCCGCCGCCGACACTCGTATTTGCAATACGTCTGCCGCCCTGAGCAGAAGGGATGTACAGTACTGTAGGTGGTAGCTACGTCAAGGTATGATTTTCATGGATTACTATGAGGAACTCCTGTCAATTTTCTAGATGAGGGAGATATGTGGGAGTCATTTGAGTTACTGTTTAGCTGAGCCAGTGATTTTTTTTTTCTTCGAAGCTCGCTCTTGTTTGTTTGTATGCCTCCTGTGTTTGCCACAACGAGCAAGGAATGGTTGTTGCAGAAGTGCCACTAGCTTAAAGTGAAAAATACGGGGGGTGGTACTCAGTCCCAATCCGACCACGTTCGCTCGCTCCTCCCGGGCTGCTTTTTGGATCCTGTCGTTCTCCCTCATCTCCGACCGATCTCCCTCCCTACCCCCTCTCTCCCTTTGTCTTCGACATCTACTTGGATTCTGTCTCATATCCTGAGACTTTTCCTTCTATTCAACACCAGTCATCATGTCTGCCTCCAAGGCGGAGTCTCAAAAGATCTTTGAGAAACTCAAGCTCAAACCCGCAAACAAGGTACGCCGTACCCCTCCCCGCCTAGCAACCGATCTCAGTGCTGACACGATTCCGCACAGATCTGCTTCGATTGTGGCTCCAAGAACCCAACATGGTCGTCCGTGCCTTTTGGTATCTACCTGTGCCTTGACTGCTCAGCCCACCATCGTAACCTGGGCGTCCACATCTCCTTTGTTCGCTCCACGAACCTCGACCGTACGCAAGTCCTACCAACAATCCTATCGTGATGCTAACGACTGGCGCATAGAATGGCAATGGGAGCAGCTCCGGATGATGAAAGTCGGTGGAAACGAGTCTGCCACTAAGTACTTCCAATCGCATGGAGGGTCTGCCGCTCTGGCCAGCAAGGACACCAAGGTCAAGTACACATGCAATGCCGCCGTCAAGTATAAGGAGGAGCTGAAGAGACGGGCCGCTCAGGATGCGCAACAGTGAGTCTCTTGCATGCACATCACCTATAGCAATTCGTACAGTATGGGGTCTGATCGTACGCTCCCTCATTAGGTATCCCGAAGAAGTGGTGATCACCGATATCCCCGTCGGCACCTCGTCCAACGGCTCCAGCACCCCGGCCGGTGACGCTGATGACGATTTTTTCTCCTCCTGGGACAAGCCGTCCATCAAGCGGCCAAGCAACCCTCCTTCCCGCACGGGTACCCCTCCCGTTGTGAGTCGCACCGCATCGCCCTTCCTGAACTCGGGTGCCAACGGCTCGCGCTCCAAATCCCCGCTTTCCGCCTCCGATAAGGACAGCCCTGCTGCCTCTCCCGCGCCGGCCGCTATTCGGGCCAGTGCTGCTGTTCGCAAGACCTCCTCGACCGCAACTGCGAAGAAGGGCAGTGTGTTGGGTGCCAAGAAGGCCCCCAAGCTTGGGGCAAAGAAGATTGTTAGCGGTGCGGACATGATCGATTTCGACGAGGCGGAGAGAAAGGCCAAGGAAGAGGCTGAGCGCATCGAGAAACTGGGTTACGATCCCGAAGCCGAACGGGCTGAGGCTGAGTCCAAGGCTAAGGCCACCACCGCCGCCGCGCCGATTGCCTCCCCTACCCCTATCAACCCCTCGCGGACATCTCAGGAACGCAGCTCCGGTGATGTTGAGCGCCTTGGAATGGGCATTGGGAGACTGGGATTCGGACAGACTGTTGGCGCACCGAAGCCTCCTGCTCCGAAGAAGTTGGGCTTTGGCGCTGTTGCTACCAGATCTGCTGCTGATGGTTCGTTCTCCTGTGTATTCGTAGATGTAGTATGGGTTGCTAATAGTCTCACAGACGAGGAACTGAAACAGGCCAAGTCCAGATTTGGCACTCAGAAGGGCATCTCGTCGGATGAGTTCTTTGGACGGGATCGCTTCGATCCTAATGCCCAAGCCGAGGCCAAAGAGCGTCTTCGTCAATTCGATGGAGCCACTGCTATCTCCAGCAACACCTACTTCGGCCGCCCCGAGGACGATCTTCCCGCCGAGAGTGACACCTATGGAGACATCGAGAACGCGGCGAAGGACTTTGTGCGTCGGTTCGGTATCACAGCCGGTGATGATCTCGAGAACCTGACGCAGCTGGTTGGAGATGGTGCCGTCAAGCTACAGGGTAAGTCTTTGTTCTACTCACTCTCTTCGCAGGAAAATCATACTGACAAATTGTTGCTCTACAGGTGCTATACGCAGCTATCTTAACAGCTAAACGAGTCCTTTTTTGTCGTACCTAACGCCTTCAATTCCCCGCTTCTCGCACCCATCTTGATCTTTTTGTGTTAGCCAATTCTATCTTCGATCTCCTTCCACATGTGGCGTTTACATCCTCATGAACTTTCTATTCCCCAGATCCGTACCATTCCTAGACAGACAACTAACCCGGTCGACTTCCATCCGGACGTGCAGTGCTTCGCAGGCTGCTAGACCCCGTCATCACTTGATGCGGTGTAGATCAGACCGGCCTTTGCTCGTCAGTCGTTGCTTTTTTTTACTTTTCCATTGTTCAAAATTACCGTCAACAATGTTTCGCTACTAGCTTCGAAACGCTCCTTGGGATTCTTGTATATTCGTTGCATATAAGTAGTGTGCTTGCGAGTATTAGGAAACTGCATCAATGTAAACGCCTAGCATTGGGTTCTTTCGATTCATGGGATGCAACCGTGCTAAGAACAGTCTCGGTCTATATAAGCCGGAGCCACCAGATACAAATCCTATACACAAACAAATTTTTTTAGGGGAGGGGGGAGGGAATCTTATACGACACCCCTATAAATGGCATCCGCCACCCTCCCGACCTGCCACATCTCCTTCACATCGTGCACGCGCACGATATCGGCGCCTCCAGCGATACTGGCCGTGACCGTGGCTGCCGTACCCCAGGTGCGCTCACTGGCCTTGCTCACGCCGGTCAAGCGACCGACGAAGCGCTTGCGGCTCGGCCCCATCAACCAGGGGAAATACTCGAGGCCTTCAACCGCGCCGGTGCGCAGCTGGGGCAGGTCGCGCAGGAGGGCGAGATCGTGCGGCTCGTTCTTGGCGAACCCGAGGCCGGGGTCGAGGATGATGCGCCAGCGGCGGACGCCGGCGGCCTCGGCGGCGGCGACGCGGTCGCGCAGCTCGCGGCCGACGTCCTGGACGACGCCGTTGGGGTAGTCGGTCAGCTGGGTCATGGTGGCCGGGGTGCCGCGCATGTGCATCAGGATGATGGTGGCGCCGGTGCGCGCGGCGGTGGGCAGCATCTCCGGGTCCAGGAGCCCCGCCGAGACGTCGTTGATGATGTCGGCGCCCGCCGCGACGGCCGCCTCGGCCACCCGCGCCCGGTACGTGTCGATGCTGATCGCCACGCCCGCCGCCTCTGGGATCGCCGTTCGGATGTGCCGGATCGCCGGCACCACCCGCCGCAGCTCCTCCGCCTCCCCGACGGGCTGCGACCCCGGCCGCGTGCTCTCGCCGCCGATGTCGATGATCGTCGCCCCCGCGCGGATCATGCCGCGCACCGTCGTCGTGAGCGCGTCCAGGTCCTGCGGAGAATGGCGCCCACCGTCGGAGAAAGAGTCCGGCGTCAGGTTGAGGATGGCCATGATGTGCGTGCGGCGTTTCGGGGCTGTGGAGTGGATGGCTGGAAAGGTGGAGGAGATCGGGGTGGTGGCCACGGGGAAGGGCGTGGGCGGGGCGAGGGATTTCAGGTGCGCGAGGTAGGTGGTGCTGTGGCCGGGGAAGGGCGGGCATTCATGGGGGATGAGTCTGGCGGTGATCAGCTTGTCTGGTTGTGCTTGGGTTTGGGTGTCTTGAGGAGGGTCCATCCTGGTGAAGACCTACTGACTCAGGGGGCGAAGGACGAAGTCGCGCTCCAGCATCAGTTGGTGTGGAATGCTGAGCCGTTCGTGGGAAAAGATCTGCTGGTCGTACAGGAGGATGTCCAGATCAATAGATCGGGGCCCCTTGTCGATGAGCTTCTTCCTGCCCAGGCCGATTTCAATGGACTGCAGGGTGTCGAGGAGATCCATGGGGCTTAGGCTGGTTTCTACCTGTAGATCGATGTTAACAACCATTGCGGTTGCATTGTTTCTGGGGATGTCTGGGCACAGAGAGATGGACAAACCTCGCACACTCCATTGATGAATGGATCCTGGTCGAGAACGTACATAGGAGCTGTCTCGAAGAGCGAGCTGGTTCTCTTGACCCGGATACTGGCTCGCTCCATCTCACGACAGGCGGCCTCAATCATCTCAATGCGGTCTCCTACGTTGCTCCCAAAGGCGATGAATGCGCGATGCATTGGGGGCTGATGGGCGTCCATGCTGGCGTTGAACAGCGCCTGTCGGCTAGTTGAAACCCGTCTTATGGAAGGTCTAGATGCTAAGCCTTCATGACCGGGTTTCCTCGGTCTCAATGCAAGTAGAGATCGTCTCACCAAAGAAGGTCGGGACTGTACATGTCCTAATTAGGGGTTAGCTAGGGCTATGAAAACTGCGATGTAGAGGGGGAAAAAGTTCACTGGACGCTAAGGGGTTCTAGAAACAAGCATCAACAGGCCATTGGACTGCGAGGGTGGGTCTTAGGGACTCCATACCAGATGTAGACAATTCTCTGTGAGGGGCGTGGGTTAGATTTAGTTTCAACGGGCAACTTTGACTGGCAAATAGACCTGCCTCTTCGGTGAGCCTACACTCGAGGAGTAGGCACTTCCACCAGGCCGTCCGAATGACTGGGACAAGCAAATCGAGGCCTCACTGAGCCGGCTCAGTGAACCGGAAGACCGAAGGGCGGTATTCAGGGTGGCAGCATTGCGATACCAAGTGGAAGAGGACCGATATGCCATTCTTCAGGCGCCCAGGACGAAATGTAGCAGAGGTTACCAGCGGCGAATGCGAATGCGTGGGAGAGGGAGAGCGGAATACGTCATGCATCAGAGCGACCGAAGCCCGAGCGAGACTTTGGCGCCCCCTCAGTCAGCTGATTTGATGCTGTTGGTGCCTGAGGCATGAAGCGCAATCCTGCCGCGACGCCGCCTCTCTCTCCCCCGCATTTCCACATTTTGCCTTCAGCTAATCGGGGCCAGCGCACGGTCACAAACACCACCTAGCGGGCGACGCGCCGGTCCCCGGGGGGGACATCAACGGCACGAACAAGACGGTTTTGGAGATGATCGAGCAAGACACACTGGGGTATCGGGTGGGTGATCCCAAGGAATATAAGGGGGCCATGGCCTTGGTACGCGGCTAGTATAGTAGCACTGTAGAGGGTCACCCTGAGGTGATGGAGATCATCATGCGAATCGGTCACCAGAAAGTCACCTGTGGCCTGAGGATTAAAGCTCAAGCCACTCAATAAGTAGAAAAGCAGTACTACATTAAACTTCAAGTACAAAAACAAAGTTGTTTAGTCTTTATAGAAATTTGGTTGAATAGTTTATATAGTACTTGCAACTCTCAACGAAAACGTAATGCACTTGGATTGCTTGCTCGTGACGCTGAATTGAGGCTGATCGTACACAGTTACACAAACACGAACTAGTACACTACTCATAAATAAATCATGTGCCCATGGCTAACAACCCTTGATGGCCTGAGGCCGGTTTGTGGGTTCGGTAGCCAGTCAAGTGTGACGAGGCGGGAGTCGGTAGCCGTCCGTCTGATCGACGATCATCATCTCGACTGGACCGAGGCACAACCCCCGGGGCAATCCTCACTCCTCGGTTCTCCCTCCCCCTCCTTGTTTGCATTCTTTATGACTTCCAGTCGTATTTCCCTTCTTTCAAATCCTTTTAAATACTTCTCCTGAGCGTCTTCTATCCCACTTCAATTTCCATCTTATCTTGATCTAGCGATACCCACTTTGCAGCTCCGTCCTTCTAGCCCTTAAGCATGGCTTCTCCTCGTAAGCTTCCGTCGCTACCTACCCCGGATTCTACCACTGTCACATGTGTGACAGCTGTGGTACCCCCAGACGACTTTTCAAGACCCTCCCTGCTGACCATCACACTTTCAATATACAGAGCAAATCCGTACCACCCTCACCGATCTTTTGAAGATCAACCACCCCATCCTGCTGGCAGGAATGAACGTGGCCGCTGGGCCCAAGTTGGCCGCAGCGGTCACCAACGCCGGTGGCCTGGGAGTCCTTGGAGGTATCGGCTACACCCCCGACATGCTTCGCGAACAGATTGCCGAACTCAAGAGCTTCTTGAAGGACCAGAACGCACCCTTTGGTGTTGACCTGTTGCTTCCCCAGGTTGGCGGTAGTGCTCGGAAGACCAAGTGAGTAGTAGGACTAGTTTCGCATGTGATTTGCCGATCATCTGGATCGTATGACACGGTAGTCTTGCCGAGAAAGCTGGAGTCGCTAATTCCTTTTTCCCGTCAGCTACGATTACACCAAGGGCAAGCTCAACGAGCTGATTGATATCATCATCGAGAGTGGCGCAAAGCTTTTCGTCTCGGCGGTCGGTGTGCCCCCCAAACATGTCGTCGAGAAGCTGCACAGCGCAGGCATCCTCTACATGAACATGATCGGCCACCCTAAGCACGTGCAGAAGGCCCTGGATGCCGGCGCCGATATCATCTGCGCTCAAGGTGGTGAAGGAGGTGGTCACACCGGCAATGTTCCCACGACCATCCTCATCCCCACGGTGGCCAAGCTGTGCCAGGGCCGGAAGAGCCCCTTGACTGGCAAGCCTGTGCAGGTGGTTGCTGCCGGTGGTCTGTACAACGGCAACTCCGTCGCTGCTGCGCTCATGCTGGGTGCCTCGGGAGTCTGGATTGGTACTCGCTTCATCCTCTCCGAAGAGGCCGGCGCTCCCAAGGCTCACCAGGAGGCTGTTCGCACCGCTGGCTTTGAGGACAACGTTCGCACCATCATATTCACGGTACACTAACCTTTCCAATGTAAACCTCGAGTGACATGTGGCTAACAAGGCAATAGGGTCGCCCGCTCCGCGTCCGCAATAACGAGTACATCCAAAACTGGGAGGAGAACCGACGGGACGAGATCAAGCAGCTGACCTCGAAGGGTATCATCCCCGTCGAGCACGACATGGAGAATCTCCCCGACGATGTCGATGACTCGGTGCTTGAGAACGCGCGCCCTTACCTCATGGGTAAGGTTGCTGCCGTGGTCAACGAGAAAAAATCCGCCAAGGCGATCGTTGACGAGCTTGTGACGGATGCCGCTGCTTTGTTGCAGAACGGCCACAGGATGCTTGCGAAACTGTAGATATTAATTTGCCTGATACCTATGTTGCATATGTTTTCAAAAATTTTTGGCCTGTGCTATTCTGCTTTTTTTGCTTCTCGACGATGCTATTATACGCATTATAGCTGTTGGTTATGACCCACTGAGTGATTGAATATCCTTAGGTCTGTCTTAGATATAGCTTCAATCGACTGGGTGACTACTTGCTAGTACATAAACACATCTCTTCATAAGACTGGCGTTTTGGTCTCGTGAGGAAAATGGACCGTCCAAGTAAGTTGGAATAAGCTGGAGATGTACATGTGCTCAGTTCTTCGCCCAAATGGTCCCTGCATATTCTTGGAGAATTTCCTTCCTCTTGGATCAGCCTACACAAAGGATGTTATGTCTCCACCCGTCCAGCAAGTCATTTCATGTGTCACATTCATGGTCGAAGCGAATACTGATACTGAACCCCATGAGCACATCTAGCTCTTGTCAGCACACGGCACATTAAACAGCCATACAAGCAATTACGTTACCACTGCCCGCTTCCCCGGAACTTCGGATTCAGCAACTCGGTTCATGATAGGATCATAGAGAGCTGCCTTCTTTACCCGCACAGTAGATGACTTATTCGCATGCGGAATGATCTCACAGAACTTACACTTCGGGGCCAAAGAATGGCAATGGAACTCGGGAACGGGCATTTTTTGATGGAAGGCTCTGATACTCACGACAACACCAGCTGCCATTGCATGGCAGAGGAATAAAAATCCTTCGGAGGGATCTCCACACTCGACATCTTGTACTGAGCGGCGAAAGTGGTTTGTCACAGTGCTTGCGGTTCGCATAATGGTATTGTTGTAGTATGCCAGACGGCCCCGGCATGTGTGGGTGGCATGAGCCACTTCAACAATTCATGCCTTGACGACTCCCCTCACTGCGGACGGTCCGATTATCTATGGTACAGCAATTTCAGGGACAGTACAGACACCGTGCCCAAACCTACAGAATATGTGCTTTCCACCAACTTATCACATTTGTCCAAAGATATGCTAGTGGTGATGAGATGTAGAATACCGCCGATAAGCAGTCAGCCGGGTGGAACGTGCAGCCCTGGGCTGACTTGCGATATATGTTAAGCTGAGGAACTCTGAACTTGTATAATAGAGTGCTTCCGGCCTTGTACTGTACTCGACGAGTGACTTCCATGTTACTACACACGTACGCGATGCTCGCTAGCCCCCTGGCTGACACACAGACAGGCGCCTGGTTCTGAGGTACAGAGGCACTCACCCTGGAGCATTACAGTAGTACAAATGGGTTGGGCTGCATAAAGTTCTGAGGGCTGTCGATCGCTTACTACACTATCTTCTCAGGGTTTTCGAAAGGGACGGGTAAGCATCTGCATCCTCGCTGTTGCGGTATCCCCCAAGCCATGACACAAAACAGTGCCTTAGTGTTCGCGACAGCCCGTAGCAGGGATCAGCATTCCTAGGCTCTGTGTGCTGTGCTGTGCTGTGCTAGCACCAGCGCCTCGGGTCAGTTGATCCATGTCACATACCACCGGATAAGTCTATGCTAAAAAAGTGTGCAGCAAGATTGGGGCAGCGCGAGCCACTCCCTATACGAGGCTGCTGAGAGAAGCCCAGAAAGGTGATTCTTGCCATGAGCTGAGCGGTTTGCGAAGGCCGCTCGTTGGCAGCCTACTTCATCTTTGGACCAGGCTGGCAATGAAACATTTGTATATCGATCTGCTCAATCCACTGCGCCAGGCTATCCTGCTGTGGAACGTTGCATCATCCTTCCTCGATGTCATAGCTGTGCTGTGCTGCTAGTATCAAAGACGAATATATCACGATGCTATATCACACTTCAGAAAAGACTAGGTTACGGTTTTGTAATGGTGTCGATGGTCGGTTCACTTCAAGGTGTACTTCGCGACGGACGTACACCCAGCGCCAATTCGGCTTATGACCGCTCATCGACCACCAAAGCAGCCGGTCGATGTCTAGTGCATGAATTCGCGGACACGAGTCAAGAAATTAAGAAGAGAAATGCATATAGTACAGATCCCACCGGAGCAACACTACACGGACCAACCACTCTTTCTGGGAAGGATACGCCGATGCGATCCCATGAATGAGACAGATAGTCAGGACGGGCACGGGACGGGGGTATCGCCCCGATCTCCGGCGATCGTGTACATGCCCCGATGTCCTCAATAAGAATGCGGACTTGTCGCAAAAGCAAAAGGGGGCACCACTGACAAGGATGAGAGGAGTCGACGTACTTTCAAAACGAGTGAACGACACTAGACAACCAGGCTAAGCTCGCGGAAGCGGCACGCGCCTCGGATACATTCCGTTGGCGCCTTAGGTTTAGAGTACGTAGCTCTAGAGCCTCCAGGCAAAAAAAAAAAAAAGTCAATATCGGTGTTAAGCTTCAGAGCTAAGATTTCATTTCTCGGAGGAATCGGAGACAATGCACTCGTTGAGGAATGGCTCTTCGGATTTTAGACTTTCTGAGAGCAGGCTAGCCTGGATGTGGTATGATTCCAGGAACGATGTCGGGGGCAGCCTACCTCGCGGGAAATGAGATCCCGGTTTGAGATTCATATCGCTAGATGCTGGGTCTACGGGAAAATAATCAGTCTACTCGGCGGATAGAACATGGACGATGCGTAGTTGACACAGCCGACTGTTAGAGATTGTGGTTTGAGTTTGTACAAAGTAGATATTGTGGAGGGTTTAGGTATTAAGGGTCAAACGGAAGGGAGTCAGAAGTCTATATATATCATAAAGGTACGCAGCTATATCTCAGATGCACGGGATCGGACATCGGCCCCCAGATCTGTCGACCTATATGCGCGGTGGATGTAATCATTACATATATCTATTAGTGATTCTGAAATGCTATGTCGCATTAATGAGCTGGCGCTACAGGGATACCATGAAGCTAACAATGTCGGCTACTTGACTCTAACCAACGCCGTTAACGCCATCTTATTATTATTGCCCTACATGAAGGAGACAGCGACGCACATGTTAGCGGCTGCAGTCTGCCAGTTCGAGGGCTAACAGCCGACACTAACCGGGATGTCTCCTTGCTGTCGTCCACGGAAGTCTCTCCATGCGGATATCCACCGCGTTGATAGAAAAGCCTCTTCTCTCGTGCAGTTGTAATAAAAGGAAACCTCAAATTAGACTAGGTAAAGCTACGAGAATCTCTGTATTTGCCGATAGTTCACCTTCGCGTACATTGTACTCCCTATTGAAGGTATTGGTGGTACTCATACTATGTGCGGTACGTACTTAGTATAGCATGTCAAAATTCTTCCACCAACCGCCTAGTCAGCCCAATCACATCAACCCCGAATCTAAGGTACAGAATGACTGATCTATCGGCCAGCCCGCTCAGCAAGAACAATTGGATCCAGTGCCAGCGGTTCGGGTCTAGTTCTGTTCTTTCATCGGCTCGGCAAAGTACCCGCTGACTAACGGAGCGGAGAGAGAGGAGATATTCGGTGGAAAAAGCTCTCACTTCCTCCATGATTAGAGGTTCAATTGGGGAACCTGACTCAATTGAATGGAAGTGATAGGACGGACCAAATGCTATGCACACGAATGAGAAACTCGGGTCTTCAAGTCTTTGCTCGGGAACCCGAGCCGAAGAGGGTACAGTACAGGATTGTGGTGCCTGCAGTGGTCAAACCGTTCAAACCCGCGCGCGCTGCGCTGTCCTGTCACGCGCGCCCGCCAAGCCTGATGAGAGAGAGTTTCCCTCGGGAAAAGAAGCAAGAAGAAAATTCATCTCCAAGGCTAAATGGGGGACTTGGAGGAGGGTTTAGATGGATCTTAAGGCGGGTCTAGATGTTTTTTCTTGTCTTCTTCTTCTCGTAGAAGTGGGCAATCTGGAATGGCTGGGGGAGGGATCCATATCAAGAACTCGATCATTGTAAGGCCAACCAACGCCTCCATGCGCAGAATGTCCTTTGAAGCCTGAGTCGAGAAATCTCCAATGTTCCGCGGCATCAAGAACATGACAAACGTCTGCAGTCTATCCTGGTGCCTGGTTCAATTGTGGATTGCATTTAGTAGTCTAGCTCTTGGTACGGCATATCCGGGCCCTGATGCCTTTCCTTCTCCCTCCATGCTTGCTCTTTTTAGAATGGCAGCTCCGACAGCAAGCAAGCTCGCACCAATGGTAAAACGAGGCGCCGCTACCGAAGTTTCGGTTGCCTTGGGTGGGCTTGGCTTGCTGGATGAAATGGATAATTCCCGCAAGGCGTTTTCTTCCTAACACCGGTTGTATACTATTTGTCGCGAACGGGAAGGAAGAGGCTTGGGTTCATCGGGAAACTGATTAAAAATTCGAGTTTTGGTGTATGTAGGGGCAGTGACAAACACAATTTCCAGCACGGGTTGTGAGTTGCTCAATTAAGGTAACGTCCTCGACTGCTTCCTTATGCACAATTGCACATCCTGAGCGGAGCGAATGATCGACGCGACTCATGACGGCGGCCCTGAGAGGTTTCCCCATACTTAGATTATTAAAAGAGGCGAAGGGATGATGTTGAGGAGCATCAGAATTGCCAGGTGTCTCAGAGGACCGGAAGGTGACAGAAGCCGACAGTTTCGACTCTCGAGTCATCATTACGCTGGTCTGGGCGATTGGAGGCGAAAAGCTAGGAAGATTACGGGAGGATGGAGGCAGCGGAGTGGGGTGGTTTTTCCTTGCACCGGAAGCTGGTGGAGTGCGAAGTTCGTGGAGATCCACAAGTTAATGCTCGACGGTACGGGTACAGTGCGGTACCTGAATTGCATGGTTGATGACAGTCCGAAGACTTACAGAGCACGACAGAGTTGCCAAAGCCACCAGAGGCGACGAGGTGTAAAGCCATCGCACGGATTGATGAAATGGATCGGATTGATATACTAATAGGGGACAGATGTCCAGACGCTAGATGCCGCTGAGCAGGGGACGGAAATTGCCATGTTGCAACAACATCAAACAGGATCTGTCCCTTCCGAGCTGACTATGTCGACATCCCTATAGGAGATTGCGGCCGAGGTGCATCCGAAACCTCCTTTGTCTTGCTCATCTACGGAGTACTTGGATGCGAAATCGCCATCTCTAGGATAGATTAATCGCAGGTGGGTGAACTAGGTTATGTCCAGAAAGGACAATGCAGTTATTTCGTCGTGGCCCAGGAGCTGAGCTGGCAGCAATCTAATAACCCTTGCGCTAAACAATAATGTCAGGCAATGGCTGACCCCCGGAAATATTCCTGCCTGGACGGGTGAGGTCGCAGTACTAGGTACAGTACTAACTTCCTAAGTTCTTATCTCATGCTGCAGATGACCAATCACCAAGAGCCGTGGCCAGCTGCGAAATGAACCGCCACGTTCCAATCAAGCAGCGTCGATGAGCCGGGGGTGAATGCGCCAAGTCGCACGCATCTCTTGGTGCTATTGCTTGTCTGAAGCTTCGCTATCTGATAACGATGGACGACGGCGATCCCCGCGACCTGTCACATAGAGAGGCCGCGAGCACGTAGGTTCCCGAAGGCGTGGGGTAATCGCAGAGTCTGGGGAAGAGATAGGATGGTGCCGTAAGGGCCATGCAATGGAACGGGAGGACTGGAGAATGCTGGACACCCTCAATGAGGGGGTTTGCCCACTACTCCAGATCCCTGTCGCAAACGCATGGAGCCGCGGGCATAGTCTGACGACGGACATCTCTAGTTTTATTTAGCACAAGCCATGCGTTGGACCAGCGTAATGTATTGCAGAGGGCCATTAGTCAAGTCACTGAGGATGAATACGTGCGTGAGTGGCAAGAATGATCACCCAGGAGAGTATGAGTAGTCAAGAATCATCGGCGATGGCCGAATAATGAGAAGGATGATATCAGCATGAAGCAGATGTTCACCCCGTCTGAGGTAGGAGAAGATAAAGATTGAAGGGGAAGGCTGATATGGATAGAGTGCGACAGATAAGGACTGGAGGGCAGTTTGACAGCAAGAGGAAGGACTGACCCCAAGCTGAGTCGTTTGACCACGATTTCCTTCCTCATCTAGACCTGACGGTACCTGACCTGTATGTACGAACAAGCAACTAACACCAATACATAACGGACTGTTATCATTATCAAATCACTCAGGGTTGGAGCCCAGATAGTGTCCCTTGTTGCCTATCACCAGACGAGGTCTTATCAAAGGGTGGAACTCATTGCCACAGACCCCACCGTGTAGCAGAGTTTTGCGGGCCAATCCCGCCACGAGGGCTGTTGAATTCTGTAATCCATGTGGTGCTTAAGTCCAACTTCCATCCAATGAAAGAATTTGTGGCTGAGCATTACACGGCATGATTGGGACAGGGCATAAGCTTGTGCGCACTAGGGCTCAACCAGGACCCATTTGGCTCTGTGGGGCATTTTCCACCTCTTCTCGAAACCGGTGCACTGTTTCCATACCATGGGCCTCTCACTTGCAACACGCGACACTGATCCTGAATCTACGGGCCGGTTTTCCTTTTTTCTTCTTTTTTTCCCAATCATTTTTTTTCCCGTTTCTTCTTTGAGTTACGCGGTCGCGGCGGTTTTCCGACTCGGAAGCGATCATTACATCGATCTGGATCCGGTGGGCCTTCGCTCGTCTCGGACTGGTGTGGGCGTAACTGTGTGTGTGTGTGTGTGTGTGTGTGTGTGTGTGTGTGTGTGTGGTGGGTAAGAAATTATTCGCCATGCCTCGCTGAAAATCACTTATTAGACGCTTCGATCCCACCCCTCCTACAGAGAAAGATAGAAAAAAGAAGGAAAGATGTGGTCGTCGTTTCGTCTTTCCTCGTCCCTCCCCCTCCCCCCTTGAGTTCATACTCAATACTCGAGCTTTTCAAGCTCTTGTATATACCAATCACCCTCAATTTCGAGTCTTTAGTACTCAACCCTTTTAATCCAACAATCTTACACGCCGTTGAGATATACGCGTTACATCATGTTCGGTGGTATCGATTCGGAACGGGACCTTGAAAAGGCTCCCCAGGTGGCCAAGGCGCCTATGGATGACAGCAGCGATGGCGCTGTCCCTGGGGAAAGCTTCATGTACGGCAACTCGGTCTACGCAAAGCTTCAGCGGCTGGCTGGAAAGTTCAACATTGAACAACGAGGTGTCGAGCGTGTCCCCGAGAACGAACGGACGGATACCTCGTACTTCAACATCAGCAGCATGGTGTGTACCTAGCTTACTGCATTATGCTCCTGTCTTACTGGCTCTCCGCCGGTGCTCACAAGACCGCCTCCCAAACTGACCCCTCGCAGTGGCTGGCAGCCAACATGGTGGTTAGTTCGTTCGCTATCGGTATCTTGGGACCTGAGAGCTTCGGGCTTGGCTTCGTTGACTCCATCCTCGTCTGCCTCTTCTTCAACCTGATCGGTGTCTTGACTGTTTGCTGGTTCTCTTGCTTCGGTCCCGCTTTCGGTCTCCGTCAGATGGTTCTATCCAGATTCTGGTTCGGGTACTGGCCGACAAAATTCAGTAAGAATCCCTCGCCTCTCAAGCTTCAGACACGGCGTGCTAACCCAATCGCCGCGCAGTCGCTCTTCTGAATGTCTTGTCCTGCCTGGGTTGGTCTGCGGCCAACTCCATTGTCGGCGCTCAGTTGCTCAATGCCGTCAACAGCGACGTTCCTGGTTTTGCAGGCATTTTGATCATTGCCGTCTGCACACTCTTCGTCACTTTCGCCGGATACAAGGTCGTTCACTTGTATGAGTTCTACAGCTGGATCCCAACCTTCATCGTCTTCATGATTGTTTTCGGCATGTTTGCTCACTCTGGAGATTTCTGGAACATTCCCATGGGAACCGGGGCCGCTGAGATCGGCTCTGTCCTGTCATATGGTGCAACCATCTATGGTTTTGCTACGGGATGGACCAGTTATGCCGCTGATTATACCGTTTATCAGCCCTCGGACCGCAGCCGCCGCAAGGTTTTCCTGGCTGCTTTTGGTGGCTTGATCCCTCCTCTCCTCTTCACTCAGTTCTTGGGCATCGCTGTCGCTACTGCCGCCATGGTTAACGATGGAAACAACAAGTACGCCACTGGTTATGCGCAATCCGGAAACGGAGGCATTATTTGGGCTATTGTGGAACCTCTCGGCGGATTCGGCAAGTTCTGTCTGGTTATCCTCGCCCTCTCCATTATCGCCAACAACTGCCCCAACATCTACTCCGTCTCTCTCACTCTCCAGGTCCTGAGTCACCAGACTCAGAGAGTCCCTCGTTTTATCTGGGTGTTCCTGGCCTCGTGCGTCTCTGTTGCCGTTGCTATCCCCGGATACTCTCACTTCGAGGAAGTTCTCGAGAACCTGATGGACTTCATCGCCTATTGGCTGGCCATCTACTCCGGTATCGCTATCGCCGACCACTTCATTGTTCGTCGTGGCTTCGGTGGATACCGCCCCGAGCACTATGACAAGCCCGAGAAGCTTCCTTACGGCTTCGCGGCTTGCATCTCTTTCGCCTTCGGCGTCGTCGGCATGGTCACCGGTATGAGTGAGACCTGGTTCGTTGGACCCATCGCCAAGCGCTCGCATGGTGGTGACATCGGTTTCGAATTGGCCATATTGTTCTCGTTCGTCGTGCATGCTATCGTCAGACCTATCGAGCTGAAAAAGTTTGGCCGGTAAATGCGTGCAACTTTCTTACTGTCTTTCTATATACAACAATTTGGGAATGGGTTTTCTTGGGAATAGGTTATAGTCTTTTTTTCATGTCTGTTATGAGGAATCAGCTTGTCTATGGTGGTTCTCAGTTGGAACCAGACGGCTTCCGTCATGCTAGCTGGTATTTTGTACATAGATATAATTGTTGATTCTAATAACTCCCGTGCAGATGAGCCGGGAAGTCGAATACGAATGAAGTCGTCATGAAAGTTCCTGCTCCGAGTTTGAATTTCCTAATGATGTTATCATCGCCTAGCAATGCTGTTCTGCAGCACATGCTTTATAGCTGATTCTTACGCAAAGCAAACCATCGCTGTAACATCCAGATCCAGGGTGAGTTGCACTATCTACATCCCAGATTGAAGCCTGCGAATGGTAGAACATCAACAAGGACTACTCGACCTTTATGCCCCTTCCAGCCCGTGCAGGATAACTCCACGTGGTTATTGATATTAGATTGTTTCTCCCCGTACCTCTGTCTCTACGATGAGCCTTCAATTTGCCCTTATGGCTGGGATATAGCCAGCATAGCCCTTCGTTCACACAGTGCCAAATGTAAAGGATCCAAGTCTAGTGGTGAAGCATCCCGTAAGACATCTATAATCGCATTGCATTGATCGTAGATGGATATGGATACTTAATGAGTTGGCCCCGGGCAGTGCGTATGTTCTCATATACTAGAGTCATATCTGATGCGTCGAAGCTCGTAGATACTATCCTGGTAACGAAGTTCGTCAATATCTCAGCTCTTTACTTACTGCTCACCATCTACTGTGGTCCCTTCAAGTTCAACAGCTTTTGACACGTTTGCAACATTACTTTACTATACCGTCGAGGCTGGCTGTGGTTGATCCAGCCTGACAGAGACATGTCTGTGAAGAGGGGTGGTCAATTGCGACTAACTTATCTGTCTACAAGATAACTGATAGTATGAGCATTCCAACTAACATTCAATTTCCTTTTCTTGAGAAGGAGAAGAAGAAGAAGAAGAAGAAGCAAATCGTATTGATCAACTCATCTAATGGATCGCATGTTTCCTCCCGCCCAAGAGCAACGTCTCTCACGTGATCAGCGGCCAAGCACCAGCCACGGCAGGCTGCGCCACGAGCAAATTGCCGCGCCGCGAACAAATCCACAACGGATTCGTTCGCCTTTCATTGTGAAATCCAGAAAACTAGCAACCCAAGGGCCATACGCAACCCCCCTCTTTCATCACACATACCACCCACAATGTCTAAGCTAGGAAAGTAAGCAACTCGAAAGCCCCCAGTGTCATTTTTGCTCGACCCCAAAACCGGAAAACCTCTTTCTTCCATACCCCATTTATCTGACAATATTTTTTCTGTCTAGCCGCGCCGACTGGGCCGACGACGAGGAGTTTGACGACCCCTCCGCCCTCCCCGCACAGCAGATCACGACGAACAAAGATGGCACCAAGACCGTGGTCTCGTACCGCTTCAACGACGAGGGCAAGAAAGTGAAGGTCACCCGCCGCATCAAGACCACCGTGGTGCGGGAACACGTCAACCCCCAGGTCGCCGAGCGCCGCAGCTGGGCCAAGTTCGGCCTGGAGAAGGGCCACGCCCCCGGCCCCTCCTTCGACACCACCTCTGTGGGTGAGAACATCGCCTTCCGCCCCAGCATCAACTGGAAGATCCAGGCCCAGGAGGAGGAGAAGAACCCGGAGAAGGGCAGCATGAAGGACCAGCTCAAGGACAAGAAGGTCAAATGCCGTATCTGCAGCGGCGAGCACTTCACCGCGCGCTGTCCCTTCAAGGACACCATGGCCCCCGTCGACGAGCCCGCCGGCGGTGCCGGTGGCGTCGAGGGCGGCGCCGACGAGGGGGCCGCCGCCGCCGGTGGCCTGGGTGCGACCTCCGGCAGCTACGTGCCTCCTCATCTACGGAAGGGTGCGGCCGGCGGCGGCGAGCGCATGGCTGGCAAGTTCGAGAAGGACGATCTGGCGACTTTGAGAGTCACGAACGTAAGTGATCTTCTTTGCTTTTGCTGCGTTACTACTCTTTCCCTTCCTCTCTTTTCTGCGGGGGCGGGTGGGGTGGGATGAGTAGGCGGTTCTGTGTGTCTGTGTTGGCGACGGTGACGACGCATACGCATACGCATATGCATACACCCACCTACTCACTCAAATCCCTTCGAGAAGAACCGGGGAAAACTGTTCGCACCTCATTTCAAACCCAAAAACTAACATCCGCAACAGGTCAGCGAGTTGGCAGAGGAAGGCGAGTTGCGGGATCTGTTCGAACGCTTCGGTCGTGTCACCAGAGTCTTCCTGGCCAGAGACCGGGAGACCCAGAGAGCCAAGGGTTTCGCCTTTATCAGCTTCGCGGACCGCAGCGATGCTGCCCGTGCCTGCGAGAAAATGGATGGCTGTAAGCTTTTTCCCCACACCTTTCAGCCCCCCCAAAGAAAACGAAAAAGAACTAACATCCTTCCTCTTCTACACAGTCGGTTACCGCCACCTTATTCTGCGCGTCGAGTTCGCCAAGCGGGCTACTTAGATTCCTTCCACCACGTTGTTGTTTCGTCCCCTAAACTCTCGCACCATCCCCCTTTCAAACTCATTCCCATCTTATTTCCGGTTCACGACACCTTGGCCGCTTTCCGTCAAGAAGCGGGTTTCCTTCATGATGACTTCAAGGATCCCTCAACTACTACTTCTTTTTCTTTGTATTGTATGATCCGATCGATAATGATGAATACTGAAAAAGGATTCCAAAGTGTCGATTTTTCTGCTAAGATTCTTGCGTACATATATATGTGTTGTTGTGTGCGCACATTTGGTCGAGGTATATACAAAAAGCAAGGGAAACCCCTCCCAAAAAAAGAAGCAGTTGTCTCCTTTTCCAGTCATCCTCTTCACAATCCTCCTCTTCTTCATCCACTTTCTTGATATCTTTGCATGGTTACATGTCATGGGATTTGGTTTTGATAATCTTCCTTGTGACTGGCTAGTCGGCTGGCTTTGCTTGTTTCCTTGCTTGATGGTCTTCTTTGTGGTCTTCCAATTCTCCCCTTGCTCCCCGCTTTAGCTTGGTTAGTTTTCTTCCTCTTTTTCCTTGGATGGTTCGAGGGAGGCGAGGTTTTGCTTTGCATAAAGAAAAGTGCTCTTTTTGACTGGGTTCTGAGACGAGATCACGTTGCATTCAGGATTAGCGTGGGCTTGTAGGCATATCACAATGATAGGAAGTCTGGTTCGACGTGGCCTTTGCGATCATGTGAACGTAGGAGTAGACAGTCGCAAGCTGGGAAAGGGAGGGGGGAAGGGTCAAGAAGTCCTAATCCCTTCTACCAACCTCCGCAAATGCCTCTGGCAGGACTGTTAGTCTTCTCCGTAGATGCATTCATTCTCCTCCTCGACCTCACCCCCGGTCCACTGTGCAGCAATTGCTTATGGAACTTTGTCCGATGAGTCAATCTACATCATTGCCAGCTGTTCTTCCCCTACACCCACCAAGATTTTTGAAAAGAATCCGTGGACGGGGGGCGGCACTCGAGCCCAGTAATCGGCCAGAAAGGAAATGGCAATAGGCCCCCACAGTCAGAGGAAGTGGCGGATGGGCGTTGACAGGCTGCGGCGAACAGACTATTGAAGTCGGTTTGTCAAGGATATGCTTGCCGTATACAAGCTTTTGTCAGGCTGAGAAATGGCCTGTGGGCTAGGCCGGATGGCAAAGAAGGATCAATAATACTCAGGAGCTTCTGAGATCAACGCTGCCCCGTCCGCCACCCGCTTCACGCACGCCAACCCGCTATCTCTTTGCAAGAATCCCTTGTAAACATGGCTCTCTGGTAGATGCCGCAGGATAAGGCGCTCCTCAGTGGCAAGATCGGGGTCATGCCACATCTGAATTGGTCGATCTTCACGCCCAGGAGGGTAAGCATGACCAAACGAACAATTATCAACATCAGTGCGTGATGACCCGCCTAAGCCGTCTGCCATTCAGATAAGCCAATGCCTGTTTTCTGGGGCGAGGCGTCACGCCAAATCAGCATGATGGAGATGTATAGAATCTACCTTCGCAAGTGCACCAATGGCTATTGCTCGGAAGGTAAGTGGATGGTGTGCTGACTCCGTCCGACATTGGTTACATTGCATGGACACGGTGTTGGATAGTTCTGTCAACAATGGTCTTGTGTATCGCCCTGCGAGTAATTCCGTCAACTGTTGATATGCTCTCCTTCTGAACACACTCGCGAGCTCCTATCTGTGTTACCCACGAGAGACAACTGAGCTAGCACTGGCCATTCACTGGAAGAGCCGATTCCCCACGGGACTCAGCATAACCGTCTCGCCAAATGGGCGTCTTGCACGCCACTCGCATCAACGTCACCTACACCAACCTTACCCAATCAAGTATAACGACCGTCCTATCCGGTTCGACTCAGTCGAAGAAGCAGATTCCATGGCTGAAAGCCAGCAGGCATCATACCTTCTCGGCTTTTTTTTTGGTTCGTATTCCCTTGAGCAAATGCCTCGAAGGCGTCGATCAGCGTCGGTCCTATGGCCCTGTTCGCTGCTGCTGAGACTCCAAGGCTATACTCTGGCGCTCGAGCGTCCGATCGGATTGAGTGGATGGGCATGATAGGGTGAATTCCCCGGCCAAACCTGGCGCCTTCTGCAGTATTTTCAGTTATGGACCGGCACTTAGAGTTGGTGCTCGCGTTGACCTCGAAAGAAGTCTTTGCCGCGAGCGGGAAAATACCCAGAATACCAATTACAGGCAGCAATTGATCCTGATTCCGTCGAGTCACACAAACAAGCCAGATTTGACAGCAACCTGACCAACGGAGACGGCCACGCGGAATAAGGAATAATAACACCAACTTGGGTTTCCGGTACAAATGCCGGATTCCCTTGACAAGGTATTAGCCGCAGTATCGTCAGGTATGAGAAAAACGATTCGGATCAAAGGGGGTTTGCGGACAAGAATGTGGATACAGCTAGGACAGAGCTGTTGAGATGGGTTTCATCTATCCACCTTGGCTCCAGATGCGCGGCATTCAAGTATGAGCAATAGTGGCCTGGCTCATTCGATATATCCAGAGATCAGTGGCATCGACTCAAGGACAGCCGAGTGTGCTGAGGTCGCTGTAGTTTAGCTCTTCAGTTCAACCGGGCAAATCACAAGTTGACCGGCAAGAACCGGTATACCCTCGGACCCGACGCTACAAGAGAAACCAACGATGCTCCTGCCTAGAACACGCGCGGTAGTAGCACCTGTGCGTCCGTCACGGTATATTTCCTCTGGTAATGATGCTCAAACGCATATTAGCTCGACCACTGAAGAAAGCTGCTACAGCTTGAATTGAGCTATAGAACCAGATACTCTCGGAAGGCTACTTCTGCCAGAACCGGCTGCCCGGTAAGAATGATCCGATAGAAAGGCTAATATGCAAAGGGATGATTGTAATCCGCATAGCAGCTCAGGTAATAGAGCCAGGGTTCTGTCAAGGATCCATCCAATTGTAAAGTCTATCGAGAATCCCGGAGATTAAAGCCGAATGTTCTGGACTCGCCTCAAGTGCAGCTGCTTCGACGGCAAGACGACGGCCTGGCGGGGCTTTGTTGATAGTCCAAACCGTAATATCGGCCGTCTGCAGCCCAAAACATGTCAGGACAGGCTTCTTTGCCCCAGCATGGATTGGAAAATGTACTGTAATTATTCTGTGGTTGCACAGGAGGCTGCATCGGAAAACGTATCAGCCACTAGCACGGGTAAAAGTCAGCAGGCAAAAGGAATGAATCGCGTTCTGATTGTGATGGACCAGAGCCGTGCATTCATCGGAAAGGCACCAGTGGGTGCGAGTTGGTAGCGATGCTACTTCTGAGACAGGTCCAGCACATTCCCACCCAGGTTAGAGAACTGAGCCGTCGTTAGAGCCTTGTTCGAACCTTAACGTAGGAACGGTCATGAATGAACGGACAGCGTCCTCAATCCAAATCCTTCGGGACTGGACTCCAGTTGAATAAGAGAAAAGAGAACGAACAAATGCCTTCGAGGATGCTCTGTCATGTCCATCGGCCAACGTAATGATGACTCCGTTAGGACTGGCCTCTCTGATTCGCGAGCTGGTGCTCTGGAAATTACCTAGCAGCCCGATAAAGTCTTGGCCCAGTACTCCGTAACTGGAACAAATGCGAAGTTTTTAAGGTTTGTTGCTTAGGTAGACACAGCCCTGTCAGCCATACTCTTGGTAAAGTACGGAGTAGCAGAGAAAGGAGATGTTCGGGGCGTTGTCGGTATCCGGCTTTCGTTCCATCGTTCCATCGTTACCAGGACCAATAGAGCTCAGTTCCTGCTCTGACGAAGAAAGATGACACCGCACTGGCACTAGCTATCATGATGAGCCATAGAAACAGAAAATTGTGGAGGAGATGGACGACTGAATCGGTTGTTGGTTGTTGGCGCAATAATAACAATGGTCGTAACTAAATGGTTGTAAATAAGAAGGTACCAGTCGGCATGGTACTAATCCCTTTCCAGCGATTCCCTGCACGTGCCATGATCCCTCCCGGCACTAAGAGGATTTGCCCATGGCCCAGTGATTCTGAATTAATTGATAGACTAAGGTACAGTACAGGCTCCTACTACTTAACACTTACTATGAACAGTTAGTACGGTCGGTACCTATACATCTGTAATGTGATTCTCCCTGGTTCAATTTAGTCTCCCACAACCGTTCTTGCTTTTGTATCCGCGATCAAGTTTGTGGAAAATGCATCCCTGCAATCACCATGTCCAATTGTTCGTCCTGAAGATCTCAATGGGTTTGATTCTGTAGATTGGCATTGGCAGAGTTCTCGAGTTCTCTATCAGTAGAGAGATCTCATTCTCATTCTGAGATGCGCGTGAGATCATACCGTACCTCCTTTCAACCATGAATCCATCGATAGATCACTAGTCCAATCAGCGGGCCCAACTCTCAAGTTAACCCTGGCTTGAATTAATGCAACATCCTTCACGTCCCAGTCTTGTCTTGACTCTTGAACCCCCCTCCCCCTCCCCCTCCCCCTCCCCCAACCCCCTGTTCAAGGTTACTATGGGATTCGCGCCGCATCCCGCGGGCACGTCCTGCACGACATTCATCCTCCACTAGGGACTGACTCTATACCCAGAATTTGCAGTCCTTCAATGACTGGCTTCGAGGGAAGAATCTCACTCGGACACTACCAATGATGTCTCCTTGGCGGCTTATTTCAGCACCGTGCATATCACATCTGGACCAACTAGCTTCCTGCAGGTCTGGCCGATCATCCAGCCACAGAAAACCTCCCATTAGGAAGAAAGAGGGGGAAAAGAGAGGGGGGGGAAGGAATAAGAAAACATTGACCAAAATGTTCAGATGAAATATCCCAAAAAAAATCCCCCACTTCCGCAAACTCCATTCTTTTCCAGATCCAAGTGAAGTCACTTAGGCTGTCTTACCTGGCAGTGGGCCTAATCAATTCTGGAAAATATGCGGTGCGCAGCACATGTACGCTCCACACCGAGAATCGGTAGGACTGAAAAGGGGTCATTGTCGCTGAAGTGCATGCGATTCGGTCAAAATATCCAACCGAATCAAAAGAGGCATGCTATCCATGCTACTGCAGTTTATACAGGCTGCATATCTGAAGTCATGGCTCTCTTAGGCTATGTCGGTGAACGGACAACCACCACGGGTCCCGGTATTCGAAATCGACCGTTGGACCGAATCTGACGATCGCCCTCTACTCATGCAAGAATCGCTGTTGCTCGTGCCTTGAGAATATTCGAAGATTGCGAGGGAAGTAATCGCAAAGAGGAGACTTCTCTTGAACATGGCTTCTTCTTTTTTTTTGTCTTTGGGACTACTTACCTCGCACGGTATGGCTAGACGGCGTACATCGACCCTTCGTCGACGGCCCTGAGAGCTATTGGCTATCTGCATCTGCCCAAGCTCAGTAGTATTATCGACAATCCCCATCATGGGACTGGGGTCTGCACGGATTCCGGGGGCAATGATCGCCGCGAATCGGTTCTAGTACCATCTTATTCGGTCTTGCTGCACTCTGCCGTTCGTCGGGTGTTCACACACTAGGACAGCTGACTTCAACAGTAATGTTCTGTATGGAGTATAGAACAGTTCACCAATCAAGCTGCCGGTCGAACTATGTCGAAGTTGGAGTTCATTCCACACTGAGTTTGTGCAGCGCTAAAGTTGCCTGGACTTGGGTCAGAGAGATGTCACATGGAATCTGACCAATGCTGTGTGTCTCCAACGGTTTTGACAGGGTCCAGCTTTTTTTCGCGTTTTTCTTTTTTTTTTTTAAAAAAAAAAATCTTTCCTGCACTAGTTGGGATGAGACGTCAATCTTTCCCTCGAAGGTCGTTGCTCTATTTCTGGTTGAGGGGTTTACCTTCTTTCCTTTTTCGTCCTTGAGTCGAAAAAGAAAAGAATTCGATGCGCATCAATTCGCGGACGAGAACGTGTTGAAGAGAGGGAGGTTGAAGCTGAGGGCACGCGCGCCGCAAAACAGACAGACAAGAAGTATCAACAGAGAACAAGCCAGAGGAGCAAGATCAGCATTGAACAGCACAAGGCTTTTATCTCCCAACCTGCACACCAGGAGTACATAAGCTTCTTCTTCTCAAAGGCCAGGTGCACCCATTGTAATCCACTGTTCTTTATTCTTGATCCACGCAACAGTGAAGTTGGAACAAGGAATGTTTTTTGGGCCCTGGCATGGTCTAGCTCAACAGCAAACTCGTGGCGAGGGTGGTATTTGTTCTCAAGCTTGAATGGGTAACCTGGAGCTTCAGGGCTTGTGCACAACGATCATCTGCAGACCATTTCCGCCGCACAACTACCAGGGTCGCTAATTGGATGCCGTAAAGGGGCCAGCCTAGGTAGACAACGGAGATTGAAGTGCGCGCCTTGAGGGTGTGGGCAGGAGGAGGAACCGTGAGCAAAGCATCTTCATCCAACATCCAAAAATCAATATCAAGCGAGCAGTTCCCTCGCAACAATTGTCGGTTCAGCCCTGCCTTTTCCTCTGGATCATTCGGCACTGGAGAACGGTCTCGACAATCCTCGACCTTCCGAGCCCTGCGTCAGGTCTTCTATTTAAACTCCCGAGGAGCAGGACTCTATTGTCTCCAGCCGCCGTCCTCTTGACGTGGAATACCGACTTTCTGGGACAACCGATCTACATATACATAGGGTTGCAGCTGAGAATGAAAACCTGCATCAACTGATGCAAGATAGTCTCCCTCTGCTGAGCTGAGCGCATTCCAGTGAGTCTTATCATCTCTGTTTCCTGTTCTCTCGCATCGGGAGTCTCCGTGCCTCTCGTCTTTCCCTTCTCATTCTCCTCCTTGGAATTCGGCCTTGGAACTACGCTTTACTTCGGAGCCGAAACAGTGTCATTCCTGGTGATGCTTCTCATGGCCATGACATGAGTCATGGAGATGTCACTGGCTGCATGAAACCTGCAAGCTTTGGTGTTTTGGAAGACTTTTCGTCAAGACCTGCTGGACATCTGCAGCGCGATGGCTAGCAACAGGGCTGTATTGGCTCCGTTCATTGTCTACGTCAATATTCCCGTACCGTTCATAAACCTGCCAAAGGCCTCTATGTCTTTTTAGTCACTGCCCTCGAGGGCATATGTGTGATGCTGCTTTCATGCTTCCTTTTTCTCTCTCTCTCTCTCTCTCTCTCTTCTTCTTCCCTCCCATGCTGCTTATTGCTTTCAGCTCTTTCCAGTCCGTTTTTTTTCACTGGTCTTCTAATTCACAAACCCAACTCCCCTTCATTTTATATCTCTTCCCTGCTTGATGGGTTTGGCCGTTTTCTTTGAGATTTCATTGCTCCATGCTTTCTGTTTCTCTAGCAGTTGTGTCTCTAATAGATTAGCCTAGCGCTGCTGCCTTGAAGCTAGGATCCTATTGCTCGACCAGAACGCTGAAGGCGGACAATATCTCCGGGTAAGAGCGACGACCTATTCGAAACCGCGCGGTTGCGAGCCTTACGGGCAGGCCTCACTGACAGCGTCTATCAGCTGCGCTCTCACCCTGTTTAGTGTCATCCAGGTCTAGTGTTGACAGGGTCTTTTCGTCGCTGCTCAGCTTAGGCTGTCAATCAAAATCGAAGACGCCCCAGGCACGAACCCGTCTTTGAGCTTAGTTTGCTAAATCCTCAAAAGTTTATCTATTGATCTTTGTGACTCTTTTCCTTCTTTTATCATTACTGGTTTCCCCCCCTGTTCTCTCTCTCTCCTCTATTTCTCGCTTACTCTTAGAGAGGTTTTCTGTCTTTCGAGGTAGTTACCCTTCTGTGGCTTTTCCCAATGAATCATTGTAAGTGGTTCTGTCTCTTATTTTCCTGACATTCCTTACCCTGGCACCTGGCAAGATTACCGTCAATTCCATGATGCGGTTTCAGCGGCCGACTAGGCTCGTGACCTCCCCCCCCCCAGTCGCGATTACTTCTGACAGGCAGCCGATCTACATCCGTGGGAAGGGTGACGTTAAGATTCTCTTTTGTTTTTTTTCTACCTACACTTCAAGCTTCTATTTCGGTTACACAATTTCAGAATGCCCGATTTCCTTGAATTCGCATGACATCAAGGATCACTGCTTCCTACTTCCTTGGCTGACAGGGAGTGAAATCGAACCCTTTCCTCCATGCTGGTCTGGCGGAAGCCAAATCTTCTTGTACCTTTTTGTCAATTACTATTATTCATTTCATTTCCTTTTTCATATTTCTTCTCAATCATTTTTTCTTTTTTTTTGCTTTTTTTTCTTCCCCCTTCCGTTTCTTTTTTTTTACTTTTTCATTTCTCGCTCTCATCCACTGCCTCCTCTCTCTCTCTCCGCACGCGAGAGAGAGAGAGAGAGAGACCCAATGTGGTGATAGTATTTCTCTGTCTTTCCTTCTCTATCTATTTCATCATGCTCTCCTCCCTTTTTCTCCCCCCGCTGGCAACTGTCCAAAGCCACCCTGCTAACTATGGGTTTATTGTCAGCAACTCTTTTGCAAAACTCGTTTCCACTGGATGGTCCCCTCAATACTGACGGAGACTACGCGGGGGCGCAACGGCCGTTTTCTGGATCGACAGCTTTTCCAATGGACGAAGAAGAAAATACCCGGAGAGGTGGCGCCGTTGGCCATCCTCTCGCGCAGCCTGTCTCAATACCTGCTACCAACGGTTTGCGATACAACACACAGCAGACTGCACTGCAGGATGTACCGTAAGTTCAGTTCTCTTTCAATCCAGGCTATCCTCGTGCTCCACTTGTCCCGCTTGCAGCCACTAGTTGCAGCATTTCCTTCTTGTCCAAACAGCCTGACTACCGAGTAGCTCGCTGTTCAACCCACCCTCTCTCTGTGTTGCTGTCATGCTGCTTCTGCTTCTTTGGATTAGTCCTTTTCATTTTATCTTAGTCTATTTTTCTGGATTGGATTTCCTTCCTTTCAACCTCTGAATACTTGTCCTATTATTATCTCATGCTCATTTTCCCAATTTCTTCTGATATTCCGTTTCGGCCTGTTATCCTTATTTCATCAAAGGTTTGGGTCTGGTAGCCTGTTGCTTGCAGAGTGCATTAACTTGTTGCTCCCTGGTCACATCCTTGGCCCGTTCGCCTCGCTTCTGATACGCTTATACATGCCTTGCAATCATGATGCGTTGGAAGCCAATGAACTATACCTGGCCTTTCTGTTGTCCTATCTTATTTTGGCTCTCGTTGCCGCCATTCTCTCCAGACTTATTGACACCTCCCCCACCGACACAGCATCATGACTAAATAGATTCACAGCTACGCAGCGTCTCCAACCATGATTATGAGCCCTACTGACTCGTGCTCTGGTTTGTCTCCATCTCGCCCTAGCCATCTGCTCTTTGTCTTTGGCTATTTGAGCTCGTAGCTAATGGGTGTACTTCCTAGCAGAGACCTTCTCTTCCACATCCAATTCTATCTACTCACATTCACCCGGCCTATCCTATGATAGAATTTCCGATTTTAGATCCCATCGAGTACCTCCGGCGCTGTAAGTCTGTCTACTTACTCGATGATTCATTCTCAACATGGGTTGATTGATAAGAAAATTTTGGGATCCATTTAGTCAACCACCGACCAACATGTCGCCCAGCGTACCATCGCAAGCCACTGCAGTTTCGGTAGGGAGATCCGACAACTATTCAGGCTATGCACTTCATCGCGGAACGTTTCCATCATTGTCGGCCCTACCCGAGATGAGTAGGATGACTCCTTATACGACAACACCAAGAGCACTCGAGGGTCCTGTCGAGCGTTCTCTTTTTGGGCAGTCGACAAACCTGCTGATTGATCCTGTTCAGCGCTTGGCGCAGCCCATGACGGATGCACCTCCGTTCCATGAGACCAATGTCATTCATCCCATCATCTCGGGCAATCAAACAATTAGACCTGAGATACAAGCGAAAATTCACAAGGGATTTTTCCAAGTGGACGAAAAGTGGACCTGCTATCGCCGCAACTATTTCTCTGTCTCGTGTTCTTTTTCTTTATGCCCTATGGCTCATGGTCCCCTTTACCTCAAATTTTCCGAGCAATCAACGGCAGAGCGCATCCTGTCATTTTCTATGTCTATTTCGGCAATAGTAAATGCACAATGCGGGGAGCCTCGAGAGCTGGTTCAGCACACCCCGAAACGAGACAAGCAGTCGGAAAGAAAACCAGGGAAGATCGTGCTTCAACCGTGCCAACCTTCGCCATTAGCCCTGGGCCACGGTGGGGCATCCAGCAGCAGTCCTCACAGCTACTCACTCACACAGTCGGCCGGAATACCGATGGAGTATACTTCCACGTACGCTGGGGCCCCGCAGCCGTCACAGCCCCCGACACAACACACTTTTGAACGCATCCAATTTCAGAAAGCGACGGCAAATAATGGCAAGCGACGGGCTCAACAGCAATACTATAATCTGGTGGTAGAGCTATATGCAGAAGTCTCCCATCCGGTGGGTGGAACTGAGACCCAATGGTTTAAGATAGCCCGCCGACTTTCTCACCCCATGGTCGTTCGTGGTCGCTCCCCAGGCCATTACAAAGATGGCCGACGCGATAGCTCAACGAGCATGGGCCCAGACGGGGGGAGTGGGGGCTCGGGCGACGGCACCGGAGGCGCTGTCCTACCCCCGGGCATAGGACAGGCTGCACGGTCTCACTTGACCTTAATGCCGTACGACGCTTCTCACCGCGGCGGTCCACATTATCCTCGCACCGATTACCATCAAATGACAGCCGCAGACCAGTCACCGCTCAGCGAAAGCCCGCATATATCTTCATCTTCCTCATCAGCGTTCGACCTGGGGCTCATTACGGATACAATGGACCCCATGGATTCGATGAAAAATACGACTAGTATAGATTCATATCAGGATCCTGGCTACCATGTTCTGAATGGCCGAAAGCCCGGTAGCCAGTACCGCCACCACCTGCCGTCTTTTGACTACGACTCAATCACTAAAAGCAGCGACGAGACCGGCAACGGGTTCGCGGACACTTACGACCCTATGGTCTCGTTTGTCCCCAACGACCAGCATGAGTCGTCGCATTATCTGAAACAACCTTCTCGAATGGCTCCAAATCTCTTTCACCATTCCACGAGCAGTGGGTATGATCCTGTCTATTCAACGCGTGCCAGCGACGGCAGTCCTTATGGTCGCTTTTCAAATTCCCAGAGTCTGTGCGCTTAGCAGTTGGCACTTTCGGCTTGACCCTGACTTGCCCTTCCTGTTACGCTCCTTTTAGCTGATGAACCTTGACCTCTAGTCCTGTGGACTGCGTTTCTCCTTGTACCGCCTCCTACATCCCTTCTCTTCTATTCTCAGCCTTCTCTCATTGAAAGCTCCAACACTATCACTATATCTCTGCTATTCAGAGCCCTCGGGAGGATCAAACTTGACGGGTCATTCTGGTCTCCCTTTTGATGTTGTTTTGTCCTTCCTTTTCTTATTCCTCTTCTTCTTTCTTTCTTTCTTTCTTTCTTTCTTTCTTTCTATCTCTTCTTTCCATGTGAATTTTTGTGAACTATTTTTCCTGGGGGGGAAAAGAAAAGATTTTCGGATGCTTGCGATGGACTTTCCGAACAAAGCCTTCTATGTGTTCGATATAGACTGACAGCTTGAGTTCATTGACATTTTCCATGTAGCCAAAGCAAGCGAAATTGCATTGATTATTCGAGAGAACTGACCTATGCGAGCCTATTCTTTGTTTCTTTGTTGGGGAGCTGCTAAGGTTTGCGCCTTTAACCTAGCCCATCAGGTTCATTTCTTTGTGTCTGTATTGACTTTTAACCCATAGCGGGTCTCTTTCCATTTCCCCCGCGAGGAGTAGGAAGCCACCAAGGACCTGCGGTATCAGATCAGGGAGACAGAATCCTCTCCCGCGATAAGAAACCCCGATAATAGGGACAACAAACGCATGAGTCTGAGCGAATGCACGAGAAAAGCCAAGAAACAGGGAAATGCAACCTTCGCGGCCCAATAATTGGTTCTGGCGGGGGCTCAGAAATTTTCCGATATGTTGCCCTACTTAGGACTAATTTGAGGGTCGCCGCTGTCAGGCCAACCTAATGATGCATGTCAAACCGACATGGGGGAGGGAGAAAGGGAAGAGGGGAAGATCGAAAGTGTACGGGAAAAAAAGCAAATAAGAAAAAGGAACAAAAAAGAACCGATTTCGATCCATACTCAAAGAAGCAAATGAACAAGCCTGCCAGATGGTGGAGGCAGTTGGAAAGTGGACATCTGGCTGGTATCCGTTTGTATAGGAGCAGAGAGAGGGGGGAGGGGGGAGGGAGACGGATGTGCATCTCAGTCGAAAAAGGCTGGACTTGCTTGATCTCCTCCCAGGCTTCATCTGCCATGCGCCGTGCCCCGATCAGTCCAATGGACAAAATGAAAAAGGAGACTTGGAGGACCGGTGGTTTCGGGGAGACTCCAAGAGAGAGAAACAACAGCAATAGGAAATAGAAGGAGAGGGAGGGAAGAAACCGGGAAGGGACAGAGTCAGACGAGCTCAGTCAGCCCCAATGATGATGATGAGGAGGAGGAGGAGGAAGATCGACAAACTTTGGTAGACTTGCTTCCATACAGACAAAAAGTAAGAAGCATGTGTATGTGTATGTCTATGTCTATGTACAGTACTTGACTTTGTGTACTTCCGTGCAATGAATGGACGGGATGGTACGGTACCTGCCAAGTTTGGCGGCCGGCCAGCAGCAGCAGCAGCAGCAGCTGGTGCTCACTGCTCACTGACACTGGCTCTCTTTGAAGGATTGAACCTCACCTCCTTTTCCCCTTCGAGCTCCCTGGCCCCGCCACTTCCAGTCCTTTCCGTCTCTTCTTTGTTCTAATTGGTTCCTTCTCGTTGTCTTGTTGTTGTGGTTGTTGAGTGGAGAAAGTGGAGTTAATGGGCGCTCTACTCATACCTACAGTCAACGAACCACTAGTTACAGTTTGCCCGGCAATTCGTCTTTGACTTCCTTTGCGGCTCAACGGGTTTGCTTGCACCCCCCCCTCCCCCTTCCCAACTCCATAGCCTCCGATCTCCCGATTGAGTAGTATAGACAGTATTTCCAGTCTCGCCCATCGCGTTTCAGTTCAGTCCAGTATATATATTCCCGTCTCTCGGTCCTCAATTCACCGATCCATACGCGCGGTCCGGGAGGGGGATGCTTCCTTCTTCCACAGCTGCGGATGACAAGACTGGAGCGACGTCAAAAAAGGAACATGCGACTAACGCGATGATCGCCCACCCGATGCGTTCCATGATCGACCGGACATACATTAGGCCGCGGAGTGAATCGCGTTAGGAAACCCGCATCGTTCCCTTCTTTTTGCCTCTTCTTTAGAGGCTTAGTAGCGCTCTCGCTCCCTCTCAACCCCACACGGTACGATGCAGCTCCCCCGCTCAATAGTGGTCAGACAGATGGTGCTGCGGAAAGCTCTAAAGTACTCCAGGTACAGTACATACATTACCTACTCCTAGGTAGGTAGGACTTTTACCTATTCAAAACTGGAAGTTCTATGGAGTGCTGGTTGGCTGCTGCCTCCACTAAACTTACCGCTCTCGGCACGTTCCGGTGCCGATCCAGACGATCTCATTTATGTACTCCGTACTATGTATCTCTCAATCAAGCTGTAGGCGGTCTGCAAATGCAGACATGGGTGCTTGAACTTCTATCCTCGCCACCACTCTTGGGAAAGCTTTGCCTTTTTAAGAGTTCAGCATGTGGATCCGCAACGAGAAAAGAGACTTTATTCACTTATTCTCTATCGAAATGGGCAATAAACGGAAGAGCCAGGAAGGGAATACGCGATACCCTGCTCTCTTGCCATCAACTTGTTTTCAGAACGAACCCACATACATACATGCTCAAGCCCCGTTCTCTCATCTGATTTCGAAAGCCAGGATACAGCGATCATTCCTAGAACCACATGCAGCTGGCCCAGCCTGCAGCAGCCGAGACATCATCAGAGATCATATTAGTCCGACCCGATTGTTTTCGTTCGAATGGCTTATTGATTCTAAACGGTGGCAAGTGGAGGTTGTCGTGGCTACCGAAGTCAGACAGTCTCGGCGCAATAAAGATCCCTAGAATAGCCCACCATGCACGTCGTACAAGGGAGTAGGGAGGAGGGGAAGGGTCCGACAGGAGACGATCGGCTCCGGGCCCTCCTTTGAGCCACAAGACGCCAGCCATTGATGAACAACGGTGAAGACAAAGAAAAATCGCCTGCTTCTGGAAAAAGCACCCAACATGAACCGCCGCGTTGCCTTCCGGCCAGGACACCTTTCCGAAGCGTGGTGCGAATATCGCGATGAATCCAATCCTTTCGCAGTTTCACCGCATCATCTCTGATCCTTGAGCAAGGTATGAAGCCTATCGCCTTGCACAATTCAACCAACGGTCAACGTTGCGGGGCCACTGTTCCTTCGAATTTACCCGCCCACCACGAAAAAGGCGACAGGGACGCCTCGTTCCAATGATCGTCTAGCGCGGTTCATGTGGGAAATAGGGGCCTTCGGCGAATTGCATGCGACAACAACCCAGGAAACATCTGAAGCAAAAGGAATCCTTGTATTCTGTATGTCCGTTGATCCTGAGTCGTGGGTCTGGTTTCCGGCCTGGGCTTGTGTCGAATCCGAGACCCTGGGCCACGGCCGGTTGAGATCCCTGGCAGGAAGAGAAACAAACCCACCATGCACACCCCTTGTGTGTATGGGCTACTCTTCGCGTCAATACTGGCCTCGCGTTAACCAGTCCCATTGCGATGCTGGCGGGGCGGTTGAGTCCCGAAACCCCTGGGCTCAGACTTCGGATGCTCACTTCCAGTCACCTGGTGACTGCGTCCAAGACCAGCTGTCTGGGGTGAATGATTCGATGCTCATTCTCGATTTAGTTGCTTCGCTTGCTTCCACTTAGGGAGTGTTGTAGTTCTTCTTCAAGCCCTTTTCCTATTCGAACCGACGAAACCATAGCGATATTCTCGATCACCTATATCAACATACGAATGGCTGTCCCCAAACCTCATCCCAACACTGCATACGTCAAGACTTCTGTTTCACGAAACGGTTTTGCCGGATGCTGTGTCCCATCAACTAACTTCTGACAAGGCTCAACACGCGACGAGAACCCAAGACCTCTGCCGAATGCCAGCTCAGTCAGTGCCCTGCACCGACATGCCGCCCAGTCTGCCATACCGCTCTCCCTCCTGGCTTCATTCTTCTCCAGCCCTCACTTCATGCCTTATTCGCCACCACGTCGTCTTATTCTTGAATTTTGCGTCAATCACCCATTCCGCCTGCAAGACGCTCATGTGACAGTGTTGCCAGTCCGTTCATTGCCAGGTTAATGACAAGTATTGGCAAAAGAAAACTCGAGGCCCCGTTTCAGTCCAGTGGACACACAAAAGCAGTTCTCCCTGTGGGGGGGGTTTTTTTTGAAACCCAATTGTCTCCCGCACATTGCTCTGAATCCAGATATCGCGTAGCTTGGGCGGTACGGAACCCCCTTGATCAAACCGCCAGGAGGCCTCTATTTCAGCAGCCCAAGTTCCGTCCGACTTGGAAAAATAAACCCTCCATCTCTCTGCCTCTGCTTTTCTTGGTATACCGCCC